>NW_024081046.1:430852-496693 GCF_003009895.1 Hyaena hyaena | reverse complement strand
GGGCGGAGGGAGGGGCCGATAAGGCAGAAGGGCGGGGCCGAGGGGGAGAGGGGAGGGGCCGAGGGAGACGGGAGGGGCGGGGACGGAGGGCGGAGGGAGGGGCCGATAAGGCAGAAGGGCGGGGCCGAGGGGAGAGGGGAGGGGCCGAGGGAGACGGGAGGGGTGGGGCCGAAGGAGATGTGAGCGTGAGGCCCAGGGAGATGGGAGCGGCGGGGCCGAGCGGCGGGAAGGCGCGGAGAGGGGGAGCTAAGGAGTGGGAGAGGAGGGACGGAGGGAGACGGGAGGGACGGGACCCCGAGGGAGATGGGGCGGAGCGGAAAGAGATGAGGGGGCGGAGCCGAAAAGGTGAGCGGGGTGGGGTCAGGGAGATGGAGGGTCGGGGTCGAGGCGGGGGAGGAGCCAAGGTCAGACGGGAGGGGCGGGGCGGGGAGCACAAGGGGGCGGGGCCAAGGGCGAGGGGAGGGCGGAGGCCGGAGGGACGCGAAGCGCGCAGGGCACGCGCGGCACCTTAGAAAGCTCGTCTATGAGGTGCTGCTGCTCCAGAATTTGAATTCTCAGGAAGTCAACTTCTCGTTCGTCCTGACTTTGGTCCAGGTCGTTTAAGGAGCTGGGTCTCCTTATGATCCCGGCTCTCTGTCTCTGCAAAGCCAACCAGACGGCAGGGGTGGAGTGAGGCGTGGGCCGGGCGGCGGGGAACGAGCCTTTGCCCGCGGGCACGCGCAGCCCATCGGCTCGGGCCCCGGGGCGGCGGCTGCAGGGCGCTGGGGACGCGCGCGGGGCGAGTCTGCACCCCAGGCCGCGGCCGCGTGACCCGCCTGCCATCGCCCACCCTCCGCCTCTTCCCCGCCGAGCGCGCGGGAAGGAGGCATTTCTGCAGCCGGTGCTGAGGACACGCGGACCCGAACGTCGTGCTGAATAATTACTCTTTGGCTAAACTCTCGCTCGCGGCCTCTGGGGCCCTTGGGACAGAAGGGACGCAAGAAACACCAGCTAAGCATCCCACACCCCGTGGGGAGCAGGAGTGGAGCCTCCCCAGGGCGGCTCTGCTGGCTCCTTCCCCACCACGCAGGCGTTCTGGGGCTCCCCCCCGCCCCGTCTGTGCCTGGGGTCTTCATGCGCAGCCCCAGCTCCTGGTGTCACACCGGGCAGCAGGCCTGCGGCTGGGGCAGGACTTGTTCTGCCCTCGCTGCCCAGCTCTGCCCAGGCAGGCACCCAGGGCCTCTCCCCTGCAGTGCTCAGACACTCCTCTCCCAGCCTGTAGGCCTGGGCTGGTTCCTGGCCCCACAGAGTATGTGAGACCTAGGCCCGTGGGGATCTTGTTTCGGGCCTTGCGGGAGAGCAGGGTGGGGGCGTGCTGCTTGCTGCTGGGGAGCACAAGCAATCGTGCTGGCCTGACAGCCAGTCAGGGCCCCTTACCATCTCTATGTTCTCCTGCGTGACAAACTTTAACTTGTTTTCTATCCGACGCAAAGTATGGGACAGATCTTCATTCTTCCGAGTAAGGCGCTTGTTTTTATCCAGCAATGGCTTGTATTGACTCTCAGCTTCTCTTAAACGCTTTAACTGAAAGACAGTTAATCACACGACACGGTTTTAAGTGTGACATGGGACCAACAGTCCCTGAACCAAGTCAGCAAAGTGACAGAATCAGCTTTGGCCACAGCCAAGGGAAGCCGTCTGGGGCCAAGGCTCTATTTCGCCAGTAAGAGCTGCAGTAAACTCGCCCGGCCCGTGACCCTCAGGGCCTTGGAGAAGCGTAGACTCAGACACAATCACCTGGAAATTTCAATGCCCGTTAGGACTAATCGTGATGGCTCCTCCAGCGGGTGACGGCCCCATGCATCGCAGACAAAGCGCAGGACTGAGGGTACTTTTGCTCAGTAATAAGGAACAGGGATCAACCAACCAGTGTCTGAGTGTCTGAGGCCTGCCCCCCCCCACCTGGTTTTGTTCATAAAGTTTTATTGAAACAGCCAAGAGGCCTGTATTCAAGCCCTGCCTTTGGCACCCTCACTCCTCCTTTCCACAAGGAAGTTTGGAAGTGGGTGCTTCCTACCCCTCCCCACACACTGCAGCCATAGACCCACGGGATCCAGATCCCCCGGGACCCCTTGCTCCGCAGCCACTCACCAGCTCGTTCCTTTCTTCCGACAGCAAGGCATTCCGGTCCTCCAGTTTGCGAATGATGGCACTCAGCTCTGCAATTTTAAGTTGGAAGCGCCGAGCATCCTTTTCATCCAACTGCTGTTCCTAAAACAAAAATCAACTGCAAATAACTGTTCATAGACATGGAAGCGTCTGCAAACCCCAACGCACTATGGGGAACAAAGCGGTTCGGTGTCATGACCGCCTGTGATTCCAAATGGCAGGCGGGTGGGTGGGTGCGGACCCTCCCAGGGGGCAGGTGACTGCTGACTCCACCGCCACGGGCACCGCAAGCCACGCAATGGGGACAGAACACAAGAGCAGAAATGTCCAGGAGTATGCAGAGGTGGAGGGCAAGGGCGTGCGGGCACCACGGTGCGGGTGCTCTGGGCCATCCTCAGGCTGCTGGCCGCGGCTCAGGAGGGTCTGCCCTGTGCTGTGGGCACAGACGCAGTGTCCCTAGAATTATGATGTGAGCCCAAGAAAAGATGTTCGACTTAAGACTTGCAAAGGGCAGTTCCCGACAAGTGTGCTCCCTCACGCTGAGGTTCTAAAAGGTCACTTTTGAAACATCTGGAACCTCATTCAAAAATCAGTGAACACATTTTGATCCAGTTTCAGAATCTCTCTGGAGTTGACTGCGATCTATTGCGTACCAGAGCGGGGTTTGATTCAGTGAAGCCATTTATAATAAGATTATAAAAAATAGTTTTCTATTCTTGAAACATCGCCGTCCTCAGGCTGGCTCAGCTCAAACATTTTGTCCTCGGAGCAAACGAAGCATGTCCAGGAAGGACTGAGGAACGGGTCCTCATTCAGCAGGTGCAGGAGAGGCTAGGGGGCAGGCCCGGCAGGCCCCGCATTGAGGGTCCACGGAATTTAGACCCCCCCCACCCAGATTACCCAGAACCACTCCAGACGGCTCTGAATGAGGAGCAGTAATGAGGACTGAATGATGTCACGGCTCTGTGGCTGCCGGCCGCCCCCATGCTGCCACGGCAGGCCGAAGAGGAGCGGAAGGGTGGCGTGGTCACACAAAAAGCGGGTGAAGGGTGACTGGTGGGGATGTGGGCGAGTAAAGAGCCAGGAGCCCGCGCGCATGGAGATGGCAGCACTGCAGCCTTGTCCCGCCAGCCCGGGGCAGGGACCAGTACCCGCAAGCGAGGGCCCTGAGCCACCGGGGGCGGGGAGGGGGGCCCGGCAGCTGCAGGGGGGCTCCAGCGGGGAGCCTGAGGCCTTGGGGGGGTCCATGGGAGGGTGAGCAAGTGAAGGCCAGTGCTGTGCCACGTCAGCAAAGAAGGAGGGGACAGAAGTCTGCTTGCCCTCCCAGCCAAGCCAGAGGAGCCGAGGGGCCGGGGTCTGGCTAGTGGGCTGCAGATACGGTCAGCGTCCCCGGGGCAGGTGGTTTGGTTCCGGACTCTGGACCTAGGTATCAACTCCCCGGGGAGCTTCCCGAGCAGGGCCACATGGCTATGTGCAGCGGTGTCTGTCTGTGACTCTGGGTCACCAGGCAAAGAGTGGGGAGGTGCTTACAGGGCTTCCCGAGTGGTCTGAGGCGTCTCCTGCACCGCCTGCATAAGGAAGTTCCCGTCTGGGGCTGCCCAGGTGCCGATCAGCCTCTTTGACCTGGGACAGCTGCTCATCTAAAGCCTCTTTTTGCAGCTGCAGTCTCTGAGCATGCCCGGCTTGAACCCCTAACTCTCTCTCCAGCACGAAGACTGCTCTGTCTTTAAATCTTATCTCCTCCATCTACAAGGAGAACAGAACACAATCACACAGGCAGGCAGGGAACAGATCTGCAGTTTCCATAGAAACAGACAGAGCAATGCTGGGAACGGGCATCGGGAGGGTCCCCACGGCAGCAGCCCTGCCAGCGTCTCCGGGCTCTGAGACCAGAAGCAAAGCAGGGAGCCCTGGACGGAGAGCCCCACCGCCCAGGCCGCAGCGTGACTCCCCCGTCCGGGCTGGGCTCCGCTCTGCCACTTCAGTCCCAGCTCGTGCAACCGACACGCTCCTTCCCGGACCCTGTGCGGCCCTCCCAGCCTCCCTGCGCCGCGGGACCACCTCCCGGGGGCTGGCCTGCGGGGCTCCTGGGTGGCCACCGGGGGCTGGCACTGTCTGGCACGTCCACAGAGGCCCCTCCAGCTCCTGGCCTGAGTGTCGGGCACGGCAGTAGGGCTCCCTGAGTTCCCTGAGCCCTATCAACGGGGTGTGAGGAGCAAGGTCCGTCTTCAAACAGGCAGGCTGTGGACGTGCGAGGCAGAGCTTCTCACCGCCTCCGTCCTCCCCTCTCTGAGGTCACTCGGCCCAGAGGGACTGGGGCCCACACTCCCGTCCTCCCGCCTCCAGCCTCTCCTTGCTCGGAGGCACGGGCAGGAGCAGAGGTGCTGCCCCACTGTCTGCGGGCAAAGCTGCATTTGTGACCAGTCTTGCTTTGAACCGAGGCTTGGAGAAGGGGAGTCTCCGGGCAAGGAGGCTCCAGCCTGGAGGACAGGGGCACCCGATCCGGCCAGGCCTCCGCGTGCCCGCGGGCTGATGGCTGGCGGGGGCCCACAGCGCTCCCCACTGCCTGAGAGCGCCCAGCCCCCCACAGCTGTAAGAAACCCCTCTGCACACAGCCGTCGCCTGCCCGCGGGCCCCTCGTCCGGGCTGCCAGGGCGGGAAGCAGGACAGACCCCGCTGCTCCCCATGCTTCAGACTCAGTTTAAAACATATTTTCAAATAACAGGAGAGGACCCCTCGATGCTTCACTGGCTGTTTAAGGCTAAATAAGCTAATAAATCCACCATCTGCTGAAGTCAGCTTAGGAACAAAGAGATGAGACGTCTAATTAGCCCGGATCACAGAATTCACAAGCAAGCGATGAACTAAACGGAATAAAAAAAATCCTTAATTGCTAACTTCCCATTCACTCAGGCACACAGAAATGTGGAAAGAGGCAACACACTCAATTAGTGAAAACAGAGAGGCCAGGAAAATAAAATCATATTAATAGGCAGCTGTATTCTGTTCTGACATTTACACTCATACACGGATACTTTACAAACCGGTTTTCTTTCATAGGAAACAAGAACCTAAGAGACTCTACACAAAGATCCCACTTAAATGAGGTATTTAAGCCGACGGTTTGGGCCCAAATGCAGGCCTCCCTAAGTCACCCAGACGTGTCGCATACTGTCACCAAGTGAGGGGTCCCCCACAAAGGGAATTGGAGGAACTGCACGTTCACAGAAGGGCAGGATTTGACTTTTAAAAGGTGAGAAGTCGCTGTACAGTCAGTGACTTTGCGTCTGTGACTGTGTCCGTGGACCATGGGGCCCCACGTGCTCCGCACTCAGTCTCCGTTTGCAGGTTGTTCCGAGGCCACCTTCCCACCCAGAAGGCCCATCGGTGCAGGGAGCGTGCAGGTGCTTGACGCAGATGCAGGCTGAGATGGAGAAAGAGCTTTGTGGAGTCATGGGGGGTCGTGTGGGGCCCGCACCTCATTCCCAGGGAGCTGCTTCCCCCTCGGGCACATATTCAAATACAACACCAGCCGGGCCAGGAAATGGGGGACTGCACCCCTCCTCCCCTAAGGCACCCCCCTCACCCTCCACACCCACAGGAGCTCCCTCACCCCCCACACCCCTTACTCCGTACATTCCCAGAAGCATCTCCATCTCCCCACACCCCTCCCCTAGCACCCCCACACCTCCAAACCCCCTCATGCTCACCCCCACCTCCCAACACCTCTCCCCTAAGGCCTCCACACCCCCACAACCCCGTCTCCCCACCCCCTCCCTCTATAGTGCTCCCACCCCCTCCCCCTCCCCCCCAGGAGCTCCCCATGCCCACCCCTGCAGCCCCTCTCTCAGAGTTACAAAAGGCATACGGAAACCAAGCCCTTGGGAGGGTGGGTCCCAGGGGAAGGGGTGTGTGGAGGATGCTGAGGCCAGAAGGGCGCTTGTGGAGGGCGGAGGGAGACCCGCGCAGCCTGACATGTCCCCCGCGGCACAGGGCAGGCTCGGCGGGATGCACAGAACCACAACTGCCGAGTAGAGCCTGCGCATCCCAGTGACGGCGGAGCCACCGCCCCGCGGTGCTGAGGCCCCCGCCCCAGCGCCACCCCCTCGTGGCCCCTCACAGCCGTGGCAGCTCCCGCCCGGGAACCAGAGCAGGGGCCCTGGGGGTGGCCTCTGTCAGGACCCTCCCTCGCCTTGCCTGCTCCAGTGAGGACCCCTCCCCGCAGGGCCGCGGCGCCCGCAAACACTTGGCAGCATCTGGCTGCGGGCGGCTAGAATTCCCCACCACTCACCGTGCCCGGGACCACAGCCGGGGACGTGGCACAGTGCTACTTCTGTGTCTGCAAACGTCCCCTGTGAAAGCTCCGCCAGAGTCAGGGCCTCGCGCACACTGCCGCCACTCACGGGCAGCCTGTGTCCCGGTGGGTCCCGAAGCGAGCAGGCCCCTTCCCGCCAGTAAGCGGCACTCCGGGAGAGCGCGGTCTCCTTCCCGGCGATCTTCTCCGGGCACTGATCGCTGCTCTAGACGGTGGGGAGGGGACAATCCTCTACCTCACAGATCGTTCTGAGAAAGCCAGAATCAGTTTCTGCCTCTACTTCTCTGGCTTTATGGAACTTCTAGTCACAGACTGAGCTTGTGAATGACTTACACGTGCCGTAGCCGGTGCCAGACAGACATTAGTGCCAGGGCCAGTGGTCACAGGGCGGGAACGTCCACGAAGCTGCCCCGCGGGCCCAGCGTCTCAGCCCTCCCGGCCCAGCTCAGCCCTGAACAAACTAAAGCTTCCCCCTCTGACTCTGCCGTGGGGGCAAATGTGACCAGGACCCGGCCCCCCCACGACCTGGGTTCTGCAAGGACCCTGCGGGGTGCCCACGGCTGAGGACTTGTTTCCAGCACCTTCTGAGGCTCCAGGCTCCTCTTCCATAAGATCAAGGGGCCTCTTGCAGGCCTGGGAGAACTGGAGAAGGCAGTTCTCCACCCAGTAATCTCCTGAAACTGCCCCCCTGCCTGGGCAATCTGATGTGTGCACAGGGAGCCGCACCCCTGGTCCCTCAGGTGATGGGAGCGAGGTGAGGGCGTGGCCAAGTCCCCACATCACGGTGTCTCCTGCCCCCCATCAGCCTCGCAGCCCCTGGTGCCCCAGCCCTGCCCTGGCTCTGTCTGCCGTGTGCTTGGGGGCCACACTGTCCGTGTGGCTCCCCTCCAGGGGGCTTCTTCTTGACACCTCTGTGACTCCCCCCCCCCCGGGTGCCACACCTCCAGCCGGGACTTAGGGTCCTCAGGTCCAGACAGTGACTTAACTGTCACAAATTCTCCCGGGCGGCACAGCCTGGCCGCTCTGCTCCCAGCCAAGCTGCAGCCCCGCCGGCGGGGCCCCACCACACCAGGGTGGGCCCAGGCGAGATGGCCACGGACGGCCACAGCCTCCCGTCGGCACCAGAGCCACACTCCAGGGGACGTGAGGGCTGGAGGTGGGGCAGGGGGGCGGTGGTCAGGCCCGGGTCCAGCAAGTGTGAGCAGGTAGCTGCGGGGACCCTCTGGCTTTGGGACACGTGGGGGGTTGTCCTGGTCTTTGCAAAGTGACCACCAATACCTGTTGAAATCCACTCCCTCCCAGCCCCTTCCCTCCCTCAGCCGGCCTGCCAGTGAGACCTCCCCCAGGGCACAGTGGGGATCAGGCCCCGGGGTCTGCCGCCAGCAGAGCCCTCAGCGGAGCCCCCTTTGCTCAGGGCGTCGGCCACGTGCGGAACACCATGGCCACAGACGCGGAGCACGGGACTCCCCGCACGTCCTGGGCAGGCTGCCCGCGGCCCCGGCGCCCCGGCCCGGGCCCGGCCCTCACTCAGCTGCCAGCCTGTCCGTCCACAGACCTGTGCACGGTTCCTGGCGGCCCTCACACACCCAGGTCGGGGCTCTAGCCCCGGGGCCACACACCTGCAAGTGGGGTCTCCCACGGGCCAGCGCGGCCTTGGGCACTGGTTGCCCCCGGACCTTCTGAGGCCTCTGCACCTCATCCCAGGCCCTGAGAAGCGGCGGCCGCACCCCGGACGGGCCGGGCCGGAGCTGGAGCAACAGCAAAGTCTGCCTGACGTTTGTAAGAAGCAGGGTTGTCAAGGGTCCTCCGTGGGACAGCACCGGCCCCCACGGCGCACGCCCCGACAGGTCCAGCCACCATCCCCTGGGCCGACATTGCGAGCCTCTCTGCACCCAGAGCTGTGCTGCCCTGGGACCTGGGTCACGTCCTTCCTCCTTGCCAGGGCCGGAGGCAGCCGTCCTGTCCCCGGACCAAGGTATCTGGCCAGCGCCCTGACACCCCACTGGCCACGCGGTGTCTCCGGGCTGGGCTCCGCCTCTAGACAGCACCCAGCCGGCCCGTCCCCTGAGCCAGGACCTGGTCTGCTGGGGGGGAGGGGCCTCAGGCCACCCCTCCCCACTCCGCCTCTGCTCACCCTCCTCCCAGCCCCACTGTGGGCGTCTTCTCCAAAAATGTCCCCTGGCCCAACCCCGTTCCCAAGCAAGGCTGCCCCCTCCCAGGCTGGACACCACACTCGGCCACACCCCCGCGCCAACCACACTACCACACACTCGTGTTGTGCTTTGGGCCTGGGGGGGGACGGTCATTGGGCCGTTCGATGACTGTGTGCGCAGACGCTCACCCGGAGAGACGGTGAGCAGAGCTGCCGCCCACAGACGCACGAACGGCTCCGTGCCCAGCGTCACAGTGAGCTCTGGCGGGCAGGGACACAGATCTCTTCAGATCAAGCCCTCGTTTGAGTCGGTGGCAACATTTTATTTGTTTCCTCACGAATAACTGAGTACGTAGGATTTTGCATGTGCTCATGGTATATATATCGTATGAGAATCGCAGACACACCCTCTGTCAAAATGCACCCTTTAACACTTTGGGCGTAATCCCAACAAAAATCCCAACAGTTTTTTTTTTTAATCTAGGAAAACTGATTTTGAGGTTTATATGGGAGTTTGAAGGGCCAAGAAGAGTCGAGTCAGTCTTGCAGAAGGACAAGGAGAGGGGACCTGCCCTCCGGACATCACGACGGCTACAAAGCTGGGTTAGCTCTTGCATGATGGGCTGGAGGGGACAGAGGGGAGAGGTCAGACGGCCCCCTGCCCCGGGGGACACGTGCAACCTGTCAGAAGTGACTCTCACAACACGCATGTGCACACACGTACATACATGTGTGCACACACGCACGTGCACTTATGTACACACATGTGAGCACATGCGCGTGCAGACTCAGAGGCACATGTGTACATATGTTTACGTATGCGTGTGTGTACACATGTGTGAAAATTCACAGAGGCATGTACACATATATACACACAACACACATGTGCATGCACACAGACTCACAGAAGCTCAAGAACACATGTACACACGTACCTGCACACATGTGCGCACAGACTCACAGCAGCACATGCATACATGTACCTATACCCACACGTGCACACACATGAACTTGGGGCAAGGTCTTTTGCACAAAAGGCAAACCATAAGGTTCTAAAAAGATACAGCTTCACAGCCTCAGAATAAAAGGCTTCTCAAACAGGCACTGGCCCCAGAGGAAAGGACGGACAATCAGAAACCTGAAAGCTTTCGATCAGGAGATGCCCCCCTCGGCGCACAGGGGAGCGCCCACCGCGTGGGGACGGCACAGGCGTCTTAAAAGGTTTCAGGTAGGCTTGTCTTTCCCTGCGGGAAAGCAGCCGGGGCTCCGACGGGCGTCGGGTGTGATCTTTACGTTAATTCGGGGAGAACTGGATCTGAGCAATACGGAGTTTTCCAGCCCCTGGGCAGGGAGGTCTGTGCATCTCCTTCTCCCTTCGCTCCCTTCGGCTGCGTTCTGTGGTTTTCGGGTACAGGTCTCTCACATCTTTTGTTAAATTATTCCTGAGTATTTTATTCTCTTTATGCCCTTGTGAGGGGACATTTTTCAAATTTCATTCTGGACTGTTTGTCTGTCGAGCATAAAAATACAACTGATCTTTGCAGGTTGATCTCGATCCTGAAAACCTGCTGAGCTGTTTCAATGGTTCTAGCGGTTTTACGGTGAATTCCCTGGGGTTTTCTGTGGTCGCGCCACCTGCAGGAAGACACTAATTCTTCCCTTCCAGCCCCAGGTCTTTAGTTTCAGTCCTTTGCCTTATTGCCGGACTCCACTTCCTCAGCAGGGGGAAAAAACAAAAGGTCACAGGAAGCGCCCGTCACAACGCACTCTCCTCCAGGGCTTACAGTGAGCCCCAGCGGCCCCTCGCGCAGCACTCAAGGACGCCCCCCAGCGGGCCCCTCGCGCTCAAGGACGCCCCCCAGCGGGGGGCACGGCAGCAGCTCCTTGTGAAGGAGCACAGGACACTGTCAGAGCCGATTTGCATCACTAGCCTCAGAGAAATGAGGGCCGTTCAGTCCCTGAGGATGCAGGAAGGCCAAGGAGAAGATGCGCGCTGGAGAATTCAGTGATAAAAGCCTGAGCGGAAAACTAGGGCACGGAGTTGAGGACATCTCCCAGAAGTCAGAGCCAGTGCCGGGCTGGAGTGGAAAACACGAAACCTGGAGCGGCAGCTCAGAGGCCCAGCGCCACACGCACGGCACGTGTGGAAGGAAGATGGGGGCGAAGGAAACACTCGCGCAAGGTTTACTAAGCTGGTGACGGAGTTTCCAGTTAGAAAAGCCTCCTGACCACATGGTGTGTTGAGTGAACAAACACTCACACCAGGTGATCATCACTAAGTGTTAGTGGTGCTCTGGGCTCAGGACCCAGGGTGCAGGGCGAACCCCACAGGGCCCAGGGCTCAGGGTCCAGGGCTCAGGACAAACCCCACAGCCTCAGGGGGTCAGCAGGGAAGGAAACGGGGCCATGGGAAAGATCAGGAACCAGAATGTTTCCAGCTTCTCACACCAACGCCAGGAGTTAAAAGACAATGCAGAAATACCCTCAAATTCCCGATAGAAGGTTTTTCCAACCTGTAATTCCCTTCCCAGTTAGAGCATCGAGTGTGAGGGTAGAATAAAACGTTCATACACAGAGGAACAACGTTGATCTCCACACTCTCTGTTTCCAGGAAGCTACTGGAGAATGTGTTCCTCGGAAACAAGAAATTACATATCAAAAAAGAGGAAGGGGCCTTCTGGGTGGCTCAGTCAGTTAAGCATCCGACTTCAGCTCAGGCCATGATCTCACGATTCATGGGTTCGAGCCCCACATCGGGCTCTGTGCTGACAGTTCAGAGCCTGGAGCTGCTTCGGATTCTGTGTCTCCCTCTCTCTGACCCTCCCCTGCTCATGCTCTGTCTCTGTCTCTCTCACACACACACGAATAAATAAATACACATTAAAATAAAATACTTCAGAAAAAAAGAGGAAGATGTGGGAGGGAAGTAGCCCAAGAGAGAGGAGGGGCTCCCCAGACAGCGACGGAGGAGGGTCGGGCCGGCAGCGGGTGCAGATGGCAGACAGAGGGCTCCAGCACAGGCATCTCAGAAACCAGGCAAATGGATGGAACGGACGTTGTTCAGCGCTTTGCTGGGAATCCAGGGGAGAATCAGGAATAGCACTGAGGCAGTTAATTCCCGGGAAACAAAAGCAGGTACACAAAGGCAGAGCCGGGGGCCACTGTGGGTCGTTTGTGAGTAACGCTCACACAGCAACAGTCATGCAAACAGTGATTCACTTAGGCCGAGACGAAGTTCCGAACGTCCCTCTCTTGCCCCCTAATTACCCCCCGGGAAGCTGGCCCGTGCTCCCCCATCCTGGCTGCTCAGGTGGCTGTGGCCCAGCCCTCGGGGGCCACCCTGCTGTCCCCTGGTTGCCACCCGCCCCTTCCCCAGGGCCCCAGTGAGCCCCTGCTGTGGCCCCACCCCTGTCCCCCCACACCCCTCGCGTGGTGACTGGCCCCTAACAGGAGCCGGCCGGGACAGTCTCGGGGAGGCAGGAGCGCAACCAAACCTGAGGTTTGAAGAAGTACACGTTTAAGCCTGTTTCTGAGAATTTGGCACAGAACCCGGAAGAGTCAGCTTCAGCGCTGCCGGGAGCCCGGGCTGGGGGTGGGACCCACCGGGCCTGCTGGGTTTGCTGCAGGCCCTAAGCTAAGGAGGCGGGGCCACAGGCCTGTGCACAGTGAATCCGATGGACATGAACAAGGGTCCACCTGGGATCGGGCAGCGGGCACTGAGCGCCCTGTCCCCTGCCTCCTCCAGCAGCCTGGCCACTGGCTTCCTTCCTTTCCGGGGCCGAAGAGGGGCCGCAGGGCCCTCCTGTCGCGTGAGGACCCCCCGCTGCTCAGAGGTGGCATTCTGGCCAGGTCCTCCGTGGCGCACGGAGGTGCTGACACATGGCTTAGAGCTGTCGGGGGGGCCCCGGAACAGGGGACGCTCCGGGAGAGGAGGGCCCCACGCGCACATCGTGGCAGCGCCGCGTGTGGTTCACGAGTCTGTGCTCACGCAGGGCCGCGGGGCCGGACGAGGGAAGCGGTACGGCGGGGCAGTGTCTGGAAACCAGAGCCCCCGAGGTAGGGAGAGGTGCCCCGGGTGCACGGCCATGTGAGTTGGAAAGATTGCTGATCCCGTGAAGGGGACCCCGGGGTCCTCCGTGTGCCGAGCTGCAAAGCCACTTGGGTCCTGACGAGGCCCCTGACAGGCCACGCGGGCTCGAAGCTAGAGCGGCGTTTCCTCAAAACCACGGAGGAGGCCCAGCTCCCGGGTGAGGGGGTCAGGCACAGCCCCTCACCAACCCTGACCATTCTCTTCAGCTTCTTAGCTCTGGGTGTCTGTACGGTGCCGGCCGCGGACAGCTGGTCCCTGAGCCATTCGGACGCCCCAGAGGAAGCTGCCAGCACCTGGCCATTCCCGACCCGACAAGACGGCAGCTCCCTACGGTCCAGACAGAGAGGATGCCTTCCCAGGCCGTGCATCAGGCATCGATGCCAGGATGGCCTTGGAGGTCCAGGACCTGCCCCCGGGGGCTTCTGGGCTCCCCCCCTGGGTCCAGTCAGCTCCCATGCCCCACATCCCCCCACGCCCAGCATCCCCCGCCCGCAGCCCCCCTCCCTGCGCCCCACGCCCCACCAGCAGCTACCCACCCTGTACACACACCCCACGCCCCACCAGCAGCCCGCCGCCCTGCACCCCCCGCCCCACCAGCAGCCCCCCACCAGCAGCCCGCCGCCCCGCGCCCCTGCAGCACGTACCAGCCGGCGGATCTCCCGCTCACACTCCTTCTTGATCCGGGAGATCTCCTCCTGGTGCAGGTGGTACACGCTCCTGATCTCCGCGGCCTTGATCTTGTCAGCCTGGATCACGATGGTCAGCGCCTCCTCCACCTGCTTCTTGGCCCCCTTGAGCTCAGAGATCTCCTGCTGCATTTTTATCTTCTCCACCTCAAATCCCTTCTTGGCCTCCTCCTTGGCCTCCGACAGCAGCACGGTCTTGACCTTGTCGGGGGCGCCGTCGCGCAGGGCGTGCAGCAGCGCCTGCAGCCGCTGGTTCTCGTTGTCCTTGATCTTGATGACCCGGAGTAGCTCGGCCTCGTGCTGCCGCAGCAGCGTCTCCCGCACGGCCTGCAGCTCCTTCATCTTCTCCTCGTGCAGCTTCGTCTTGAGCTCGGTGAGCAGGACGGCGTTCTTGTGCTGCTCGTGCTCCCGCGCCTGCCGCAGCTCCTGGGTCTTCTCCCTCTCCACCCTGCTCACCTGCAACACAAGACCGCGTCGGCGGTGAGGCCGCCCCTGCCTCTGGGGACACCGACGCTCGGGCGTGGGGACGCTCTGGGTCCTCATCTGCAAGCTTGGGAGCTGCCTGCCCTTCCGGAATGTCTCCTTAAAGTGTGGCCTGGACACTGAGTCAAGCCTCCCTGCAGGGCGGCGTGACCGCACCCGTGGGCGTCTGCAGGGGGCGGGAGGCTGGGAACACTCCCAGCGGAGGGTGAGACCACACACACTGGGTGCACGCAGGTCTGCTGTGTCCTCTCCCCCGGGGCCAGGCCCAGCCGTGCGGGGCCCCAGCGGCCGCCTCTCCGGTGAGCCACGGAAGAGGGCACGGGAGACCCTTGGGCACGACCCTCCAGCCCAATGACAAGGGCGTCACACTCACCTTCTGTGACGTTCTTGGCCAACGGGGAGGCCGATCTAGGCCACCACTCTGTCTAGACGATGTGTAATGTCTAGATTTTTGGAAATGCTCGAATTTTTTACTGAATCTTTTGTTTTTATCTAAAACTTCACCTTTGGCTCAATGGCCACGCCCCCCAAATGTGGTACATGTGGTACCCAGGACCTAACATGGGAGGAAAGAGAGGCTGACCTGCCCTGGGTCCAGCGCTTCACCTCCCACCCCACCTCCACTCTGCGCCCCATCCACGTGGGGCCACCGTCCTTGGCCATCTCCTCAAGCCGTCCAACCCCAAACCCCAGCCCCAGAGCCGGCCCCACTCCCCACTCCAGGCAGCCATGTCTCCAGCCCACCTCCTGCTGCCCACTCTCCATGGCAGGGAGAGTCTGCAGGGGTGAAGCCCTGCCCAGCCCTCTTCCCGGCTTCTGGTGCATCCAGGGTAGAGGCGGAGTCAGGGATGCCGTTACGAGCGGACAGCACCGGCCACGCCATCCGGGGGGAGTTTCAGCTCCCATCAGGGCCGCTGGCACCCCAGCAACTGTGGGCTCTCCCCCCAGGGCTACAGCTCGGACCCCTCAACCCTGCCCGAGTGCCTGCAGACCGTGGCCCACAGTTCCCAGCCCTGTCTCCGCACGCTGATCCCGCCATTCGTGCCCTTGCATGAAAACCACCTTATTCACCCCTGTCTCTGGGACTGTAGGGTCCCTTGGGCAGGACACGTGTCCTGGACGCTCGGACCCCACAGAGCCAGGAGAAACTCCAGCCCCAGAGCCCCGTCTGAGCCGTCCAGGCCCCTGATGACTGCGCAGAGGCACAGGGGGCCGAGTGAGCACCCGGCCAGCCATCTGGGTTTCCTCCAAAGAGTGGGGTGGGTGCTGAGGCTTAGCGCACACAGTATTTACTCCTTTTCCATTCAGTGTGAACTGCCCGTTTTTCCAGTTTAAATAGAATTGAAGATACGGGAAAGCAAGACTTTTGATGGTGGTTCTCAGTCGTGGGGGGCTGGGTGGTGCGATTAGGAATCCGTACTCTCGAGGGAGCTCACTCCAGGGCCAGGTCAACATACGCAGGAGGCCACTACGGCCCACGCGGTGCAGTGTGGACGCCGAGGGTCGGAGGTGGAGTCAGAATGGCCTCTGGATGAGAACCAGCAGAGAAAAAAGCAAGAATCTGCAGACATCAGAGCAGGTGCTGGGGGGATCAGGGGGCAGGAGGGAGGGGGGAGGAGAGGACCAGAAACATCCGGGCTTAGTCTGACCGTGTGGAAGCCGTCTGGGGGAAAACGGGCCCTCCCGCCCCGTGCCCGTGGTGCCGCAGGAAAGGTCTGCCCTCACCCGAAGGGCCTGGTGACAACCACACGGGCTCCGGTGCGCCTGGGCGGTTTGGAGCTCACAGGGAGCTACCCGTGCCGGGGTCCCTGCAGCGCCTGGGTCCTTGCCACGGCCGCTGCGGGACTGGGCGCTGAGGAAAGAGGAAGAAGCAAAACACAGCGCTCCCGGCAGACGGGTCTGGGCACCGGGAACAGCGTGCAGCCTCGCTCACCCGCAGTTCCGAGCATCACGCGCTGAGCGTCAAGTCCAGCGCCTCTGGGCCTTGGGCCCCGCGAGGCCCCATAAGCGCGTGGGGCTCCCCTCGCTGCCGTCCGCCCCCATTTGCCCCTGGCAGTGGGCTTTCCTCTGAAGCTCCCTCCACGCGCAGCCTGGGAACTCCGCCCCATTTCGTTTCTGGGCTGAGCCGTGAGTGTCCCCTGCTGGACACACGGATGGCAGGGAAGTGCACGTGGTCCCGAGCACGCGGGTGGTGGAGAGGCGGCCGGCGGACAGCCTCACTCCGGGGCTCAGCGTGACCCGGGTCTGTTCTAGGAACACACAGCGCTTTATAATACATCATTAAGAAAATTATTCCCAGTGAAGCATGTGGAGACGTTTCCCTGAGATCCACAGCTGTCTCCCCCACGGGCCACGGCCTCCCGGGACCTCATTAAAGTCTGGCTGACGTGGCCATGCACTGGCGCGGTTCAGAGGCAGGGCCGGCACTGGGGCTCCGGACCAGTGGGGGGCTGCAGCTTTCACCTCTCAGAGGCCCAGGGCTGAGTGGTTTCTGCATCCGGGGCAGATGCTCCCCCGACGCTGCGGGACGCCCACTCCATCCATTCCCAAGGGACCACGTCAGCCTCAGAAGGGACCCGATCACTTGTTCCATTAGGAACATATGGATTTAAACACAGTTCATGGACTTCAACCCACTGCAGGCCTCACCCTTACTGGAGCTCCGAGCGCCCCACGTGTGGCCAGTGAGAGGCGGCCCGAGCCCTCAGGACGCGCTCTCCGCCAGGCTGGGCGTTCTGGGCCGCTTCCTCTCCTGCCCATGACCTTCCTCCAGTCGCCCTGATTTCCTGCCATGGGAAATGGCCTTTCCGTGACAGCCAGGGCCCCAGGTGGCTGCCGGCTCCAGGGCTGGTCTCGGTGGACAGTGACACGGCATCTACCGCCCCATACACGCGATGACATGCCCTGAAGTTCCCACCGACACTTCCTGTTTCCCACACGCTTTCCAATTCAAACGCGGGGCTTCTCTCCCAGTTCTTTGCAGCCTCTGTGCCTCGGTTCCCTCGCGCTGAATCTGGTTGCCGAGAAAACCGGGGGTGGCGGGAGGAGCACATCCCATAATCACCCCTTCACTTTGTCCACGGGAGGCACGCAATCGTGTGGGACACAGTGGCTGCGATGTCCATGCTCTGCCCACCAGCTGGGCGAGAACGTGTGTTTCCCCCTGTGTCCTGCTCCCACAGCTCTGCTGTGTCTGTGTGGTCGGCTCCTGTGGCCGTGTGGGTCCCGCCCTGATCCTTGAGCTCTGGGTCTTTTCCTTGAGGAATGCCAGGGCGTCTCATTTTCCCACTGCTCCTCGGCGACAAGGCCCACCAGCCACGGAGCACACGTGGTACGGGCTCCTGAGGCCTCGCCATCCTCGAGTTTAACTCAGAAAGAAACTCTGTGTTCAGTGCTGCCCGAAGTCCTCCAGGAATCCTTGGGGCTGGGATGGGGGTGGATACTGGCGAGCCCCCCCTCCCCTCCCCCCGTCCCACATGGGCGGAGCCAGCCTTTCCCAGGGTGGGGGTGCCTGCACAGGAGGACCCCGCCCAGCCGGCCATCTCCGTGGCTGGGACCCGCCCTGGAGACAGAGGGCACACAATGTTGCCTCTCTCGCTGGTGGGCACTACCGTCTCCCCTCCTTGGTAATGACCTCAGCCCCATGGGGGATGGCCCACGTGTGGCCTGCGGCCCGTGGCCAGCGTGGGCGCAGAAGAGAGCAGGTGCCCACAGGGCGGACGTCCCCGAGAAGGTCGGTCTGCGGGATCGGCAGACAGACGGGGGCGGCCGGGCGCCAGGACGGGTCTGCCGGCAGTACCCTCCCCGGCCCGCGGAGGCGCGCCTGGGTCTCAGCTGCCGCTACAGAGAGGAGGCAGGTGGCCCCAGGTGTGTGTCCGGAGTGGCGCTCGTGTTACTGGTTTAAACCGCAGAGAAAAGGCTCGTCTCCAATACGCAGCCGCGAGGCCTCAGCCGGAAGGTGGGGTCCTGCGCTCAGGCCACCGTGCTGGGGGGGCCCCGGGGCACCGGCCACACACACATCTCATGACAGCGGCTTGGGGATCCTGCTCCACACCTACTTACAGGTGGAAGCTGCCACAATCCTTGATGATGCCACGAATGTTCGTGGCTCTCAAATACTGCTTAATGAATCTGCTCCGAGGGTGACAGAATTTTAAGTTAAATGGATAAACGGTCCCACGGGACGCTGCCTCATTGCCTGTGGGCAGCATAGAAAGGACCTTCTTCTCCTCAGTCTTCTTCCAGGACGGAGTCTGCGGTACCCTCGGAGATGGGTCCGGAGGGCCCAGGGGAGCAGGGCGCGCCCGCCCGGCCTCTCACCCCGCCAGGTGCTCACACGTGCCACGGCTGCAGAGCCCACTTCCTGGCTGGTGCACAGTCAGCCTTGCTTGGAATGACTGAATGCACAGCCCTTGTGTTCCACGTGGGTTGCTGTGGCCTTTTCCCGTGTTAGGCCAATTTCTGGAACATTCTGTCTGAGTCTTTGTTCTTTCAAGTTGTTAGCTTTATGAAGAAGGCACTTTTTCTTTGGCTCATTATTTTGTTTCTGCTACATTTTTGTCTCCAAAGTCCCACGTGGCTCTATTTCCAGTGAGATTTACGTCCAAGTCTTGCCTGACAGGAAAAGTCTGCAGCTTCCCCGCAGCCCCTCGCGCGCCGGGGCGGGGACTTGGTCCCCAGGCCTCCATCTCCCACAGGAGGTCTGGAAACAACTGGGATTTGGGGATGTGGCGGTAAGTCCCTGTCATCGACTCCCACGCCTCCCGGGGACGCAGCCCTGGCCATGGGCTGCCTCTGCTCCAGCCTCCTGTCCCCGCCCCGTGTCCTTCGCTGCCTGGCCTCCTGGTAGGTCACCTCCTCATCACAAACGGGCAGGTCACGTGGTATATTTCTAGACCCCCCCCCACCTCACTGGGTTTGGAAAGACTGCAACCCTCACTCTTTTAGTAAGAAATACACGGACCTTGTGACCAGGACACTGCACACACCGAGTCAGAGTCTAAGTTCATCGTCCCCTAGTAGGTCCTGGTCGGCTTGAGGACCCCCTCTGCTCTCCCACGTGTCCTGGTCCAGACAATATGGCCACCCACGCGGCCCACCGCGGCCTGAACTCCGGGCCACCTTTCCTGCCGCTGCATCAGGTGAACTCTGCCCAGAGTGAGCCACCCTCAGACCCATCTTTGCTGGCTCCTGCTGGTCATTCTGGTCTCCGTCCAACATCACCTCTTCTGAGAGGCCCTCCCTGATTGCCAGGTGGGGGGACTGCACCCCAGGTGACCGCCTATCTGGCTTCCTCTTGCCCAGCTGCCTTCCTGTTTCTCGTGTCCCCCTCACTGGGACATGGTGTGGGGGGCACACGGGCACCCAGTGTTTCCTGAGTGGCAGTCTGTGGCCTGGAGAAGGGGAAGCCCCTTCCCGGTTAGAGCGGAAGCCACTCCCTAACAGCAGGGGTAAGGCTTGGGTGTCCGCTCCCCCTGCCCCGCCCCAGGGGTGCTCATGAGCTGGGCGCACGGCCGGCGGGCGGGACCCCGTGAGTGCAGGCAGCAGGGGCTGCTGTGCCCCGACTGGAGCCGGAGACTCGGGGCCGAGGTGGAAACGCGGGGCCTTAGTCGTCTGCGTGTCTCTGCTCTTCGTCCACACCCCTGCTCCCAGCACCCGGCTCTGCTGCAGGAACGCGGAGTCACTTCCATGCGGTCCACGCGGCTCCCGTGAGGCCTTCCCGTTGAACCCCTCTCCCGGCGGAGCTGGCTCCCTCCTTCCAGAAGGTTCTTCACCAGAGATGGCCCCGATTCAGTTTCCTGACAGAGGGAGGGCAGGAGGTGTCCTGCTTCTATTTAAATCATTTTATTCTTTACTGTCAAGCCTCCACTCACACAAGCACCCTTCGCGATACATCCCTGGCCTGAGATCTGGCTACGCTTACTGGCTTCTTTCCACGCTTCCCAGGGACCTTCTCCACCCCGACAGCTGCAATCTGCAAAACGGGATGTTTCTCCTCCAGAATTTTGCGGTGCTGGGAGCTCCTGCTGAGGGGTGGGTGCTGGGCGCATGGGGTGCGAGCGCCGTGGCCTCTGCAAGACTCCTGCCCCCCAGGCAGGCTTGCAGGCGAGGACAGGGTCCCGCGGCCGTCCCTGGACTCCGCTGTGAGTCCAGAATCAGGCCTCCTCCCTGGGGGCTTCCAGAACATCCGGAACATGCTAAAAACCGGACAGAAGACTCCAGTCCCGCGGTCTGGGGCTGGTTACGCAAATCTGTCCCACGGGTGCACCGCGACATTATCTGTGGCACATGTAAAGGTTTCAGGGTTGACGAAGATGAGGCTGATGACAATTGTGATCAATGAATTGTGTTTTCCATCCCCCACTTCACCACGACCGAGGTGCGTGGTTCGTGGCCAACATCTGAGGTGTTTTGCAGTGAGGTTTCTCTCGATGGGCTGAGCGGGCAGACCGTGTGCTTCCTGTAGCCTTAACGCTTGAGGCCGCCGAAGCCTTGGAGGGGGCGGGTGTAGGCACCGGTGGGACCCTGGAAACATGCACACGCCCGGACCCGGCAATTCACCTGCAAGAGCCTATTCTGCACGTGCCCTCACGCGTGGTCTCGGACGTGCACACAGGGCGCTCCGGGCACGCCGCGCTGTCAGCTGGAACTCCGAAACAGCCAGGATGCCATGGGCAGCCCAAACGCCGGGCGCATCGGCACGCAAAGCAGTGCTGGACCCGCTCCAGAGCTGCACGTGGAACCGCCATGAGCCCGTGTGCAGCGAAGAGAGAGGAGCCCAGGGACCCGGCGTGCAGCCTGCTGTCGTCTCTGCGTTAGAAAGAGGCCCTGGAGGTGCAGCAAGGAGCCAGTGACACGAACCCTCCAGAGCGCACTGGGGCCTTCCGTTCCTTCTGAATTTTGTACCAAGAGGCATATCGTCTTTCCAAAACATAAATAGCAACAGGGCCCCCGCCCCAGGGCCCTTGCCGGGCAGCAAGAGGGCAGGCCCCCCCACCCCCACCCCGCGGGCCTGGGGCGCTGACAGTGAAGAGCCTGCCCCTCCTCCTCCCCCGGGCTGTGGGGGATGGGCGGGTTTTGGTGAAACCTCCCGGTAAAACCTCCTGCAGACGAGGCAGGAGCCACAGGCTCAGGGATTTCCGCGTGGTGCTTCTGCGCATCCGACGGGGAGCATTTCACCCAGTGAGACGAGGGCCTTGCCTTCCGCGTCCCATCGGACAAGCCGCGCACGGTGTGTGAGGCTGGGTTCCTGGGCCTCCGATGCCTGCACGCCTGTGGGTGCCGCCCCTGCTGACTTGGCGACCGCCTGACCCCGAGCAAGTGCTGATGTCCGCTGGGTTCCCCTCTGGGCTCTGACTCTCCTGCCCAGAGGAGGCCTAGCCACAGGAGTGGCCACGTGGTCGCTGTGACAGCAGCCGACGGCGTCGGAGCTGCAGGCTCATCCGGGGCCCCTCCAGCTGTCCCTCCCTGGCACGGACGGTGCTAACTGCCCGCTTCCCGCAGCAGGGACCTGAGGCAGAGGGTAAGCGCCCAGCGTGGGCCACACGCTCTTCTTGTAAAGAGCCCGATGGTAAGTGACTTAGGCTTCGTGGCTCAGCCAGTAGGCGGCACGTAAATGGGCAGCGCGGCTGAGTCCTAACAGCACTCCGTTGACAGACACTGAATCTAAGGTCGTGTAATTACCACATGTCGTGGAATAGTGCGGTGCTCATGATTTCACCGGCTTGGGTAACTCAGGTGTAACTCAGGTGTTAGGCAACCAGCCCCAAACACCTGATCCCCTCCCCCCCACCTCCCTGAAGAGCCCCGAGCTGGACACGGCCCCCTCCAGACCTCCCTCCCCCCAAATGCTTTCTTCTCTGCCTCCCCTTTGCAGGAGGCTGGGGGGGGGAGGCGAGGGCAGAGAGGGGCAAGGTGCGCCCGTGGGATGCCCACCACCCAGGCGTGGCCTGGCACTGAGCTGCCCTGTGACCAGCCCCCATGCTCCTCCTGGAAGCCCCCGCCCCGGCCTTCCCTACGGGCCTCCAGGACCCCAGGTGCTGGATGTGCGGTGGGGCCGCTTCGGGCCTGCCCACTGCGGCCTCTGGGCCCCGCCCGCCTGCGGCCCGGCCCCGGACTTCCGGTCGCACCTGGAAACAGCAGGCCCAGCCTGTGTGCTCATCCACTGCCAGGCCTGCTATACTGGTTCAGGGGGAAGGGACATTTCCCAGGATGGAGCCACTGGCTGGGGTCCCCCTGGCGGCCCGGCACTGTCCCCTCACTCACCCAAGCCCGCCCCGCCCCTGCCCTGCTCTTCCCCAGAGCTGTCTGTGCGCCCCAGCTCGTGGGCACTTGGGCAGGGACCCCGCGGTGCCAGGCTCCAGGCACCTCCCAAGGCCCAAAAGGTGTGGAGAAGCCAGAGGGGCGGGGGGGGGTCTGGAGAAGCAGAAGGGCAGAGCAGGGTGGACTGGGGTGGGGTGGGGTGGGGTGACTGGGGTGGGGTGGGGGTGACGGGTGGGGGGGTGGAGGGGGTGGTGGGGTGACGGGGGTGGGGGGTGGGGGGCGGGGTGACTGGGGTGGGGTGGGGGTGACGGGTGGGGGGGTGGAGGGGGTGGTGGGGTGACGGGGGTGGGGGGTGGGGGGCGGGGTGACTGGGGTGGGGTGACTGGGGGGGTGGGATGGGGCGGGGGGGCCCACCTTGCTCTTCTCCTGCTGCAGCTCAATCTGGATGTCGGTGAGCTTGGCCCGAAGCTCCTCGTTGGCAGCCTGCAGAGCAGCGAAGGCCTCCGTCTTGTCCCCCTTGCCTCGGCCGCCCGTGCCCTTCTTGGACATGGTGAGGGTGGCCCACGGGGGCCCAGGGAGGGCCGCGCGTCTAGGCTGGGCTGTCCGCACCTTTCGGGCAGGTAGCACCGCGCTGCGGCTCTGCTACATTTTCTCCATCACCTGCAGGGAGAGCACACCTGCTGAGCAGTCGCCTCCTGCGACCCTGGTGGGGCTGGGGGGGGGGAGGGGGCGAGACTGGCGGCCCATGCGTCCTGAGGAAGCCGTCGTGACCGCACACCCGGTCCCCAGCCCCAGACCACAGGGCCCCTCGGCCCTCCACTCCACAACTCTGACAGAGACCCCACGAGTAAAGCACTTCCCCGCGCCTGGCACGTCCGGAGAGCTGGGCAGAGTTCTTTCTCTGCCCCTTTGGAAGAAGAGGTTGGGGACCCCACTTTAAGGCCCGAACTTCATACCTGGGTGGGTGGCATCGTGGTGGCAATGGTGGGTGTGAACCAGGCGCTTCCCGGACAGAGGCGTGGAGGAGCGGACCTCCGACGCCTCCAGGGGCCCAGGAAGTCCGCCCCGGAGGACGTGCCCCGAGCCAGCTTAGGGAGGAACGTGCACCCTCATCCAGCCCACGGAGCGGGGGCGCCGCCCTGGGCCACCCACCCAGCACAGCCTCTGTGGGCCTGCGGCTGCATTTCCTTCCGCAGGCGCCCCAGCAGCCCAGCAGCCCTGCGCAGACGGCGTGGGCCTGGATCAACAGCGGAAGGCGGCTGGAGTCCGGCTCCGCACTCACCGCCCGAGAAACCCATGCACAGAGCGGGAACGAGTGTCCCTAACCCCAAGGGACTTGCACATTAGACGCCAGGACAGTTGTCCAGATGAGTGACCCGGCCACAGAGGTGCCCTGTACCCCACCCACACCAGCTGACAGGCTGGGACAGTACCTCCCAAACCTGGGATGTTACATCGAAGTTCAGCCTTTACAGTGGGGGCCCGGGCCCGGGGTGGGGTGGTGGCACTTCCCGGAAATGCTCTCCGATGTATCCCTGCAGCCCCTGATCCCTCCCGGCTCGGCTCCTGAGGCCCTGAGACACAGAATGAGGACAAAGCCCCAGGAGGAGGTGCGGGGAGCCCGGGTGGCACAGCTGGGAGAGGGGCTGGCAGAAGGCAGGGGGGCCAGGGGGGCAGGGGGCTCACAGCCAGCCTGGGGTGCGGAGCCCGAGGGCAGCCACCTTCCAGGGCGGGAGAGTGAGGAGCCGGCTAGGGTTTAAAGGTGTTCGGCTGTATCTCAGAAGAGGCGCCAGCAGACACGCGGCCCACTGCCCGAGCCCGGTGGCTGGCTCACGTCCCCTGCCCACAGCCGCCTGTCCGGGCGTGAAGAGCACATTCGATGGAGGGGAGGGGCCCAGGCCAGGCTCTCAACTTGGGGTATGTTTTCGAAGTCACCCCTGGGCACCGTTTGGCAGATTTTCTAGCTCTGTGTGCAAGGGGCTTCCACCGGCTTGCGGTGACCTTTCCTGCGTCCCCCGTCTTCACAGGCACCACGAGGCCCGTGGGCTCCTGCTGGGCAGGCAGCGCCACACCACGTGGCTGCGGCTGGTAGACCAGGCCTGCGTCCCAGCACCAGGCCCCCCAGTGCTGCCACTGCGTGGTCACAGCGTGTCCCCACGGCTGCAGCCCTCCCGCCCGCCCGGCTGCTGCTCGGGCACCGGGTGCCGGGAGGAAAGGAGGGTAAAATGTGGCCAACAGGAGAGCCGTCCCCCGCTCGGCTCTGCCCCTGGAAACAGACGGAGCCGCTTTACGGGTCCTGGCTGCTCTGACCCTCCGCGTGAGCCACTGTCTGCCACGCGCTTCATTTGTGGCTGCGGTCAGCCACGTGGCATGGTGGGTCTCCGTTTGGGCAAGGGAAAGTGTAGGAAGCTAAAAGTCTTGTCCAAACTGAAGGAAAGCCCCCAGGTCCCGCTTTGGTCACCCAAAGCGCTAGCGGGGCCAGGACGAGAGGGAATCACACCCGCTCTGCTGGCCGGTTACGTCCAGGCTGACGACACGTGCCAGCTGCCGACGGGGCCGCTGAAGGCGCAGGTGAGGCACCCGTTAGGCGGCACGAGGCAGGAGAGGAAACCCGGCCCGGGGCTGGGCTCCCAAACCAGAGCAGGGACCGGGGGGAAGCGGGGGCCGGGGGGAGCGGCCCTGGCTCCGGCCACCTCTGGCCAGAGACCATTGCAAGGAGAGCTGGCCGGGCCCTGGCCCTGCTGGGCGGTGGCGAGGCCCCCGGGGGGGCAGTGAGCGTCCATCTGCTCACGGAGACCGAGCCCATGGATCCCGGCAGGACCCCTGGCCTAGGAGCTGCCTTCCCCCCAAACCCAGTCTGCTTGAGAAAATGACAGAAAAGGACGCCTGCTCTTCACACACCCAGTGGCCGCACTCTGCCTGCCGGTGGCATGTCTGGGACGCATCGCCTGGGGTGCCTGCGGGTCCCAAACACCCGCTGAGGCTCTTCAACGCCCTGGCCCGGGGACACCCTTTGGGACCCGCTGGCCTGGGGCTTCGGGTCAAGGGCTTGGTGTCTTCAGCCCACGGCCCTCTGTGAGCAGAGCCCTGTGTCCCCGGACCAGTGTCAGCGTGTCCCCCGGACCCGGGCCTCCTGGCCACCCTCCCCACACCCTCTCCATGCTGTTCTCCACAGCGAGTCCCAGGTCACCATTTCAAGACACAGCCTGGCCCTGAGGGCAGAGAGGGCCAAGGGCCCCCAGAAAAACACAGGCAGACGGCTTTCAGGACATCGGAGAAGTCATTTCACGAGCGCCTGGGTGGCTCACTCAGCCAAGCAACTGACTTTTGATCTCAGCCCAGGTCTTTTTTTTTTTGTTTTTTTTTTTTTAATGTTTATTTGTTATTGGGAGACAGAGAGAGACAGAGCACAAGCAGGGGAGGGGCAGAGAGAGGGGGAGACACAGAAGCCGAAGCAGCTCCAGGCTCCGAGCTGTCAGCACAGAGCCCGACGTGGGGCTCGAACTCACAAATCGCGAGATCACGACCTGAGCCGGAGTCGGACGCTCAGCCACCTGAGCCACCCAGGCGCCCCCTCAGCTCAGGGTTCTGAGTCCAAGCCTCACATCGGGCTCCACGCTGGTGTGAAGCCTACTTGAAAAAATAAAGAAGAGGAGGAGCAGTCATCTGAGGCCCCGGGCGTCTTGGGAAAGCAGGAGGGACGGGCACAGCCGCCCGCAGGCAGGAAGGAACCCAACCACCCGGGGGACAGGACGGCTCACGGGGGTGCCACCCCCAGGCCTGGCTGGGAAGTGAAGACGGACCCGACGCGCCCTCAGGGGCGATCCTGGCGGGGTCTGAACCCCTCTGGGCACCAGGTACTGGGCGGAGCTGCCCCGGGCCGGCCTGGGGACCCCGGCCTGGACTCCGTCACCTCCAGACTTGCCGCCACCAGTGCGCGCTGGAGCCCCTCGGCGCAGGCCCCTCGGTGAATGACCCCCCTTGGGCTGACCCCTCCCCAGGGGTCGCTGTTCGGGGAGACGCTGCTGTGGGAAGGCCCCGTGTTCTCCTCACTTGTTGCAGATAAAACCCTTCCTCTTCCTCTTGTCGGGCCTGGTTGTGTCTTTTGTGTCCCTGACGCCTCCAACAAGGACCCGAGTCTGGGGTGACAGCCCTGGCCTCCTGCGTCACCTGGTCAAGAACCCCCATGTCTCCCGCTGAGCCCCAGGTTCCAGTGAGCCCCCAGTGTCCTAGACTATTTGCCAAGGCTGCATTCCTCCCCACCTGTTCTTTACTCAGTGTTCTCTGTAATGGGTTCATTATTCTTTATGTATTTAAAATGAAACTGTGCAGGCCTTTCCTGGATAGAGAGCCGGCATCACAGGGGGCTAAAGAAGGAGACACCCTCACCCGGTTCCAGACGGACCCACAGCCCCGAGGCGCGCCCCCCACCCCGTGCCCTCTGCCTGGCCGCCCCCAGTGGCCACCGTGCTGTGTGCTCCGTGTGCAACGTGCTCCCACGTGGCTCAACACAGACCGGTCTGCTCTGGCCCGGGCTCCGTGCTCCCGCTCGCCGCCCCCAGTCCCCGGAGCTGGGCTGCTCCTCTGGGCACTGGCTGCCCTGCCCGGCCAGCGTCTATGCGTCGGGGGCCTCGAGCCCTCCCTGACATGTCCCCAGAGGCAGAGTGAATATTCTTCTCTGTCCTGGGGACAAATGTGATAAGCATTTGACTTTATTATTTGCGGAAATGAGTGGGAACAGAATAGATGCCCCGGGTCCTCTGAGGGCACCTGATGGCCCTGCTCGCCCACACCCCGGGGGGGATTCTGGACGGGCTCCTCCTTCTGGCCCCGGCTGCACCCTTCTCTGGGGGCACCTGCTGGGACCCCATGTCCTACTAGTACTGAGGTCAGCTTGAAGCCTGCAGGGGACAAGGTTGGGTGGAAGGAAGCATCCCTGAGACCCCCGCCGCCTATGTGGGGGGACAGGCTCCTGCAGAGGAGGTAGAGGTGGCACCGAGGGTGCCCGGGGTCTCCTGTTCCGAATCATGTGCTTCCGTGCGCCCGGTGGCTTTGCCGTCCACGCCCACACCCGGTAAAGCCTGGGCTATAACGATCATGTCCAGCTCACGGATCCCACATCTTTCCTGTCACCCTGGCAGACAGAAGAGGTGGCTGCAGGGGGAAACGAGGACTTGGGGGGCCTGGGCTTTGCTGGATGCTCTGGCGGAGCCCTCACCCCTGCCTGGGAGAATCACTGGCGTCTGCAAGCAGGGGCTGGGGGTGGAGGGTCAGGTCAGGGCAGGCTGCCCAGGCGGCACCAGCCCCCCACCCACCAGGTCACGGGCAGGCGGGAGTGTCGTCTCCACGGGCCCATGGTCAGCGCTGCTTGAACCATCCCCAGCGGGTCCCTGCTGGCCTCCTGGGTTTCTCCCCGAGGAGCCCAGGCTCCTGCCCTCACTGCAGCGTGTAGGGAGGGGGTCCCTGGGGGCAGTAAAAACAGCCTGCGTGCAAACAGCTCAGGGCAAGGCCCTGTGTAATCCGCAAGTGTCCTGGGTGCAAAGGGGCTTCACTTTGTAAAGCTGATAGTATCTGACCCGGATCCTTTCCAGGTTAAAGACTTTATCTACGGAGAAGAAAGGGTGAATCTGATGTTTCTAATCCTTATGATTTCCACGGAAATCCAGGCGGACAACGGGGAGGGAGGCCGGAGCATCAAAGCCACAGGGACCCTCTGAGTGCAGGGTGCTGCTCCCCGTTGGCAGTCGGACAAATGCCCGTGCCGGGCACTGTGGGGAGGAGAGTGGGCAAAGGCCCCGCCATGCCGTCGGGCACACGTGGGCTATCGGTGGGGGCCTCTCTCCAGGCAGGACCCTCAGAGGGAGCCGGGCAGAGGGCTGGGCCATCACTACGCACCCCTCTCCCAATAAAAGTCACTGCTCTGGAAAACAGATGCTCAGAGAGGGCAGTCGACTGGCCCTAGGCACGGCTGGGAGGAAATGCTGAGGCAAGAACAGGGTCCACACCTGCAGACGGAGGCAGTCATGTGGGGTGGGGCAGGGGAGTGTCTGGAGGGGGCGGGGACAGCCCTCGTGGGAGGGGAGCAGCCGGGGAAGAAGCCGACCCACCCTCAGCATCGACCCTGGGACAGCGGACATCAGGCACGACGACCACGGGGTCTCAGCTCCACTGGAAATGCGTTTTCTAGAAGCCCGAGGCCAAGGTCAAGAGTCCAGCGTGCCCGGTGAGGTCGCGGGGTGGGAGCTTCCTGAGCAGACGGCCTGCAGGTGAGGGCCCCGCCTCCAGGACACTGACGCTGTGTGCACGGGACACCGGTGCCGCCCTGGGGCCCCGCCCTGGCCCAGGCAACCTCGAACCTGCCCCCCGCTTCTCTAGTGTGTCACCACAAATGTGACAGAAACGGAAGCGTGCAGTACGGTGCCTCCCGCTCACTGCGTTTATGGCTGTGCCGTGTTCCCGGCGTGGACCCGCCGCGGAGGGGTGACAGCTCCCCCACCGCAGGGCGTCCGGGCGTCGGCGGGGTGGCCGCTCCTCACATGGCTGCTGTACCCACGCACCGCGTTCCGGGGGGGCCGCCCCATCGTCCCTCCCCGCTGCCGGCGTGTTCCGGGGGGGCCGGGTGTTCCGGGGGGCACCCCATCGTCCCTCCCTGCTGCCCGTGCGTGTGGGACACAGCTGTCCCGCTTCCTTGCCGGCATTTGGTGCCACTATTTTTCATTTCAGCGTTTCGCCAGCACGACCTCACCGTGGGTTTCCTGGGCTTTCCCCCTTGTCAGTGACTGACGTCTGTCTGTGCCCGTCTGCCATCTGTGCGTCTCGTCAGCAAAGCGCTGCCCAAGGGCTACGGGGGCAGGCTTCTCCAGGCCCTTCTGCCCGCGTCGTGGCTGTTTCTGAGCTGCCGGCTTCTTCGGCTCCAGCTCTGGGGCGGCAGAGGCCTGAAGGGGACCCGGGGACCGTGCCACTGTCTTCCTGGGTCCCCGGGTCCCCAGTGGACCTGCCTTCACCTTCTTCTCATGTTTATTCTAGATCCAATAACCGGAGTGTTTCATTGTACTGACGGGAGCTAGAAAAAATGGGTGTACCCTGCCTTCCTGGAGGAAGACTTTCTCCATCAAAGGAAAAATCTTACGGTCGTATTTACCTTCATGTAATAATAATGATTATCATAATAATAACAATACAACTGGTTATAATTTAAGTCACAACAGTGATTTAAAATTTGCCAGCTCACGTCCCAGGATAGAGGACAGATGTCACGGTAAGTGATTGTGGGAGCGACCACCTGCCTGAGGAAAGGGCCTCACCTGCAGCACGTGAGGCAACGGGTACCTCAGGGAAGGACACGTTTCGTGCGGCCCACTTTCTGTTTGGTTTTGAGGTTGCCTGATTCAGTCCAGGAGGAAGGCCTGGACCACGTTAACCCCAACAAGTCCCTTTCGAGGTATGAAAGTGGCAGCGATTAGGACTTTACAAAGGGACCATTGAGCGAGCACGTAAGTGGTTTCCAGGCGGAAGTACAAGTCTTTCCAAAGAAACAGAATTAAAACACTGAACAAACACATGGTTTTGCTTCCGCTGGCGCAGTCAGCCGACTGACTGCCAGTTAACATGGAGACGTGTAAAACCAGAGTCCCAGCTCAGGACAGCACCTCAGGGTCACCGGCCACACCGCCACTTCCTTGGGTCAGGAAACCAGGGTCTGGGGTCCGCGAACCCCGAGAACACGGCGCCGGGTCCTGACGGAGCTCCAGGCCTGCTCTCCCCACGACACAGGGACCCCCTCGCCGGGGAAAGGCCACGCGTGGGATCCTGGGGCCCCAGGGGGCGGACTCGGGCGCGGGCCAGGTTAGGCTGCGCCCAAAGCTCTCGGCTTCTGTCTGAGGAGGCCTGGGGGCCGCCCTCAGCAGGGCCACCTCCTTCCAGACAACTCAGCCGTGGCCCAGGACCCAGCTCAAAAGTATTTAAAGGAATATAAAAAATTCAGCCCCAACAATATAAAATTCACTATCTGGTCTGCAATCAAAGTCACCAGGCTATCAGTTTGTTCCCAGCAAAACCGAGGGAAAGAATTCCCGCAAAGAAGCCGAGAAACAGGACTTACAATGACGGGGGGGAAACCAAGCAACAGAAACATGGATGTGAGGCGGACGGCGGCCTCCGCGGGCAAGGACGTTCGAGCAGCCAGTATGGACCTGACCGTAACCCAGAGCCAGGCTGAGCCCGGGACGCAGGGTGACATCGGCGGCCGAGTCACACGCAGCGCGAGAGAAAGCTCGGTGAGCCTGAAGCACAGCGGCTGAGATAAAAAAGCGACTGCAGGCCACTGCCATCTGTTTCTAAAATATATCAGTGGCTCCTTGTTCGTAGAAGCTTCGCATTGTCCTCCCTAACTTCCCGCCCCACAGGGCAAGGTAGCACCTACCGTCCCCAGCGCAAAGCTCTTCTGCCTTTGATGAATCCCTCTCTTCCGTCTTCACTACAAAATACAGACACATGGAAATCTAAGCACGGCGACCTTCCGCACTGAGGTTATTAAAATGCCTTCTAGATTGAGTTATCGTTGCCATTATTATGGTTGTAAAACCAGTTCAAATAGCACAAATATATCACCCATTGTGATAAACTAGCAAATAGAAAAAGTAAAATTGTATTTGACAGGCATGTCTGAATCATCCGGATGGGGTGGTGGTCAGGGTAAAGCTTCCCTTGCCCGGTTCCCGGTGCCCAGAGGCGTCCGCGTGGGGGTGAAGTCCACGTGGGGAGGAGGGGAGGGGACGGGCCTCGCTCCTGCAGGGGTGGGAGGGACTCTACCAGCTCAACCGTTAGGAAAGCTTCTCCTGCGTTGGCCACACACACCCCCTCACCCCCAAGAGCCTTCTGGGCACGCCCAGGGGCACGTACGGCACTGTTGGAAGACCACTGGCCTCCGCCTCGGCAAAACCCGGGTAACTGGCCTTCAGGATGCGTTTCACACATTGCAGGGTTTGTATAAAAAGGGCCCGGAATGCAGGAAACGAAAACCCACTGTCTGCCCGGGTCCCTGTGGGCACGGCGGCAGGGCCTGGGGTGGAGAACATTCCAGGCAGCCGTGTTCTCACGCTGTCCAGGAAGCCTGTCCTGCGCGGTCCCAGAAAGGGGGCCCCTGCCCCCCTGCCCCCTGCCCCCCCGCCCCTGCCCCCCGGCCACCTACACCTGCCCCCCTGCCCCTGCCCCTGCCCCCCTGCCCCCCAGCCACCTACGCCTGCCCCCCTGCCCCTGCCCCCCTGCCCCCCCGCCCCTGCCCCCCAGCCACCTACGCCTGCCCTCCTGCCCCCCTGCCCTGCCCTCCTGCCCCCCCGCCCCTGCCCCCCTGCCCTGCCCCCCTGCCCCCCTCCCCCGTCGCTCTTGGGGAATTTAACGGCAGCAGGACAAGGTCAGTGCCGGTGACCCCGCCCCAGCCAGGAAACACTGCATGGAACACGCCTCAGAGCTGGGGTTTTGCAAACATGATTTGGGGGAAAGGCTGTGATGGTCGAAACGAGCACTGTGTCCAGCAAGAGAGGACGGATGTGTCTAAGAACAGTCAGTCTGTAGTTTTAATTGTGTGTAGGGGTGGGGGTGGGGTCTGCCTAAAGCCCAGGAACGAGAAGGGCGAGGGGCCGTGCAGCGGGGGACGAGGTGACCCTGACCCCACCCAGGGGCAGCCGCGTCCACACGGGCTCACAGCACAGCCCTGCCCTGGATGACAGGGGTCTTACTCCCCAAACAGCTCTTCTGGGGAAAAGGAAGGTGCTCAGGACAACATCCAGAAACACCCACTTCCCGACCTCTCCCCAGGGGGACAGCTGCTCGCCGGGAGCGGAATGAGCCAGCCCCTTCACGAGCCCCTGACACAGACAGGGGGTGCGGGGCAAACGGCCCAGAGACACGAGCAGGTGCGGCGGGAGCTCAGCAAGAGCGTCTGCTGCTTGTAAGGGGCCCTGCATTTACCTGGAAGGTCCTGGAACCTCCTACTATTGACGCGCTTACACTGAACTTCAGTTTTGTCTGTCTGGATTAGCCAGTGTGTGTTGTGTCCATTAAAAATACACCTATGGTGGGGCGCCTGGGTGGCTTTGTCAGTTAAGCGTCCGACTTTCACTCAGGTCATGATCTCGCGGTTCATGGGTTCGAGCCCCGCGTCGGGCTCTGTGCTGACAGCTCGGGGCCTGGAGCTGCTTCAGATTCTGTGTCTCCCTCTCTCTCTGACCCTCCCCTGCTCACGCTGTCTCTCTCTCTCCTAAAATAAATAAAAATGTTTAAAAAAAAAAATACACCTATAGTGATGAAGTTCCTTTGTCAGTGAGGTTTTGTAGAAAACTTACATTGTAACCGTAAATCTGAATTTTTCAACTCCCTGCCATTTTATCCGTGGACACAATCTGTTTTAGAATGTTTTGTGGAATACGAGATTTCTCGGAACGTGACTATTCCATCCCAGCAGGGAAAGGTATTAATGGAGGGAAGAGGGTCCGTGGTCGGGCTGTGAACCCCAGGAGCTCGCAGCCAGCAGGGCGAACGCTGGTCCCCGGTACCGGCCGCACCCTAATCCTGGAACCCGGAACATGTTTCTTTATGTAACAAGGGGAGGGCAAGACCCTGGGCTGGGGCCTGTGGTCCAAGCCAGGCACACGGGGACCTTTCCCAGCTGAGGCCCCGGGGTGCCACCTGGGAAAGATGCGGGCGGTCCCGCTGGCCCGGACGCGGGAGACGGCGCCGCAAGCCAGGGGCGCAGGGCCTGCGGGTCCCGAGCACAAGGAGATCGAGCCCGCGGTCCAGCAAGGCTCTGAGCTCCACTGACAGCGAGTGAGCAAGGACGCGGCCCCCGGGGCCTCGGGCAGGACGGCCGCCTGCCGCCCGCCAGCTCTGCTCCAGATGCGGGGCTGAACAAGGGCGAGGTAGCGAATCCGTGCTGCTTTAAGCTACTAGGTCCATGGCACTTGGCCCTGGCAGCAACAGAAAGCTAACACCCCCCGCCCTCAGGGTGGGGCTGGAGCCACCCAGCAGCCCGCCGGTGGTGACCCCTGCAGCCAGCTCCGCGCCTTCCCTTCCCTAGCTGCTCCCAGGACGCCCCCCAGCCAGGCTACAGGTGTGAGCGGGAGACAGGAGGAGGGCCCTGGGGACCGGGCCGCTCACCTCGGGGACACTCCACGTCCGGTTGACGCTGGGGCGCCGTGGTGCACGCCTGACCTCACGGCCTGGAGGGTTACACACGACGCCCTGTGTATACTCAGGGTGCACGGCAACTCGGCGCCCACAGTTAAACCCTGGTGCTAAAGCCCAGTGGCCGGCCCCAGGGCTGCAGCGTGAAGGAAACCGGGCCGGCTCAGTGCCCAGAGAGAGCCTGGCAGGGAGGCGGCAAACTTTGTAACAGAAAACAGTTTCTCTGGTCAAAACCGTGCGCCTTTGCTCAGCAGGAAAAACCCCAACCTCATGACTGAGAAAGATCACGCGTTCGGGAATAGGCCCACCCCTCCCCCATGTCTGTCACGTTCCGCGTAAGGAGCAGGATGCTACTCACAGACACCAGGTGATTCGCTGGCTGATTGTCAAAGAAAAATAGATGATGGAATACTGGCCTCCTAACGGAACTCTAAGTGGATTAGAGAGAGCTGAGGAAGAAAATCAGAGAAGGGAAAGTAGAAACGAGCATTTCTCAAATCTCTGGAGAGAGGGGCCTTCTTGGGCTTAGAGAAGATAAAAGGAATTCACAAAAGGAAAAGCCGACAGATTCTACCACATTAAAAATTTACATTTCTTTATTACAGATGGCATGCAATTAAGAAGCTGAAAAGGAGCTGAAATAGTATTTGCAGTAAATCCAATTAAAAAGTTAATATCTTTACTATATTAGGAGATTGTGAGTCAATAATAAAAATACTAAGATCTCACAAGATAAATGGGTAACTATCAAAAGAGATCATTTACAAAGAAGGGGAAAAAGTGGTTTTAAAATCACAAAGAAACCTCCTCGGGTTAAGATGTAGAAAATCGCAAGAGAATGTCTCACCCATAATCTACAAACCGTCTTTCCTTGAGCCCATCGCAGAGTTGAAGTCCCAAGGCAACCGAGGCACCAGACTCCAAATGGTGACCCGCGCCTCCGAGGGGAGCCGGGCACAGGAGCAGGCTCACCTCGGGGGGGCGCAGGAGAAAGATGTGGGTAGGAAGAAATCAGCTCCAATGTTAACGCGATTCTAAGGGTTGCATTTGACAGGTCAATTTGGAATCGCTGGAGCCCAGATACAGGAGAGGTTGAGGGCAGGGCAGAGGCTGGAGGGGCTCTCCCCTGGTGCAGACATGCAAGGGGCCCCCCTGGGACAGGTACGGGGCTCCCCCCACCCCTGGAAACTGTCCTGCACACAGAGCAAAAGCCATAAGCCACCGGGAGAAGCGCAGCAAAGCCTCTTTTCTGCAGGGTCCCGGGGCTGGTGACAAAAGTGAGGTCCCTCCTTCCTTCCTGCTCCAGGCACTAGGAAACATCTCTGCCTCCAGGGTCAGAGTCGAAGCCCCAAACACCTGCCCCTGGGGAGGAAGACAGAGGCCCTGGGGCTCAGGTCCGCACTGACACAGAGCAGAGTTTGGCCGCTGCGGAGGAAGGCAGGGACCCTCACAAGGCCACCGCCCAAGTTCAGGCACATAGGCCTCGACTGACCTACGGCTGCACCAGAAGAAACTGAGATCGCCTTTCCTCAAAACAAGCCTCACACGGAGGAACAAGCAGCCGCAGGGGAGCTGGGAGAGGAACAAGGCTACAGAAGGAGTCCCCTGCGTGGTGCGGGGGTGCAGGGGTGCGGGGGTGCAGGGATGTGGGGGTGCGTGGTGCGGGGGTGCGGGGGTGCAGGGTGTGGGTGTGCAGGGGTGCGGGGTGCGGGTGTGCAGGGGTGCGGGGGTGCGGGGGTGCGGGGGTGCGGGGGGTGCGGGGCCGCGGGTGTGCGTGGGTGCGGGTGTGCAGGGGTGCGGGGGTGTGTGGGTGCGGGTGTGCAGGGGTGTGGATGTGCGGGTGTGCGGGGGGTGCGGGGGTGCAGGTGTGCAGGGGTGTGGGGGCGCGGGTGCAGCAGGAGCATGGAAGAGCCCCTGAGCACGGGGTACGGGCAGCCCGACGTGACGGGGCTAACCCTGCGCTGGGCTGGCCGTAAGGACAGACTACAAGCCCCTCACCCGCCTCAACTACTCTCTGCACTGATTCCAGTAACACAAGGAAAATGTGTCTATGTCTGTGCTTAAATACAATTTTCCCCCAAATAGCTGCTACTGTTCTACAGACAGTGTCTGACATTCAACAAAAAAATGATGCGACACAGAAACAAGGAAGCAAAAACAAAAACAAACAAACAAACCCCCCAAGGGAAACCACCCATCATCCAGCAATCAGAAGAGCCGGATTCAGAGACACTGAGTTGTTGCAGCTACTGCACAGGACACTTAAGCAGCGTGTCGGCCCGAGGGGTGAGGAAGAGACGGAGGCTCAGCAGGGAAACGGCAGCTACAAGAGAGGCTCAAAGGCGAACATTAGAAACACAGGTCACGACATCGGGGGTGAAGAACCGGAGGAACGGACTCCGACGGGAGACTCCGTGGACGTGAAGACAAAGCTGTCCAGTGTGGACCCGGGAGAAGAGAGAAAAGAGTCTCTACAGGGTCAGGCGACATCGAGCAGAGAGACCAAAGAGAAAACAGGGCGAAGGAATATATAAGGAAATAAAACAACAGAGGATTGTTCAAAACTAACGAAACACAACAACTTACAGACTCAAGGAGCTCACAGACCCTCAAACAGGAGAAAGCGACGTAGAGAGAGGGTCGAACTGCCGGAAGCCGTGAGTACACAGCCTGTGGCGAACGGCGGGAGGAGGGCGCGCCACCCCCCGAGGGACGAGACGGGGACCGGCCGGAAGGGATGGGGCCGTGGCTAAAGCGCCAGAAAAGCAAAGCAAGGACACCTATGGGACCCGAACTCTATACTCAGCAAAAATACCTCGTGGGGATGAAGGAGCTGACGTCCTCACGCCCACCACGGTGGCCACCACAAGAAGTGTTTTGAATAAATACTGTTTGAAACCCGGGAGAGAACACGGGAGGACTTGTGGATAAACGTGCTCTGTTGGCGGGGACGTAAAAGGTGCGTTTTCTTCACACGGGTTAGCACCGCGTGGCCCAGCGGCTCCGCTCCCCAGGACGTGCCCGGGGGAGAGGGAACCAGGGCCACATGGAGGCCACCGCAGAGCCAAAAAGTGGAAACAACACGAATGTCCAACGATAAAACAGGGCGCAGCCGAACGAGGCCCGGCGCCCAGCGGGGAGCGGGAACGCGGCTCGGACGCGGGCGGGACTCGATGCGCCTGGAAAGCACGGTACTGCATGGAAGAAGCCGACGGGTCAGGTCACACGCTGTATGATTCCACTGTATGAAATGGCCGGAAAAGGCAAATCTATAGAGAAAGAGAGTAGAGGCGTGGCTGCCGCAGGCTTAGGGCGGGGGAAGCGAGAAGTGACAGCGAACGGTCCCGCGCTTCTATCTGGGGTGAAAGAATGTTCTAAATTTGTAGCGATAGCTGCACAACTCTGTGAATACACCAAAACCCCGTGAATTCACACTTTAAGTGGGTGACTTACATATTATTAAATCTGTTACCAAAAAGAAGGAGACTTTTTCAGAAAAACAAAAGTTGAAAGGATTTATTGGCAGAAGATTTGTGCTACAAAAAAATGTTGGAGGTGGTTCTTCGGGCAGAAGAGATGTTCTCAGGCAGGACACTGATGCACACGGAGAAGGAAGCTCGCTCAGCGGTGGGGATGAGGGTGTGGACAGCAGGCTCTTTTCTTATTTTTCATCCCTTTAAGTTTTTTTAACATTTATTTATTTTTGAGAGAGACAGAGCACAAGCAGGGGAGGAGCAGAGAGAGAGGGAGACACAGAATCCAAAGCAGCTCCAGGCTCAGCTGTCAGCACAGAGCCCGACGTGGGGCTCAAACTAACAAACCGCAAGATCATGACTCGAGCCGAAGTCGGTCACTTAACTAACTGAGCCACCCGGGAGCCCCTATTTTTCATCTTTAAAAGATAACAAATTAGCCAAAGCAAAACCAGAAAGTGCACGTGTAAAGCACAGCGTACATGGAATTAACATATCCGAAAACGATTAAAAAGTGGGAAAGAAAATGAAAATGAAAGTCATTAATTACATGAGAACTGGCACAATATCAAGAAGGGCTGATGAGCTAAAGATGGTGTTGAGCCCCTGACGTGAGCATCAAAAAGTAAACTGGGAGAGAAGGGTGATGAATAAGCGGTGGGTGAACACGGTCCTGAAAACATTCAACCCCACAGAAGTCAAGAAAAGAGGAACAAAGAAGAGATGTCACAAATGGAAAATAAAGAGCATAAAGCTAGATTCAAATCCAACCACATCATGAAATATCACAAGTAGATGGGCTAAAAAAGCACAATTTAAAGGTAGACACTTCAGGTGATATTTGTTTAAAAGGCAAGCACCAACTTTACACAATCTGAAACTCACTGTAAATATAAAGGCATAGATCAGTTAAAAGTGAAAGAATGGAAAAAGTTATGTCACGCAAACTCTAATCAAAAGAAGCTGAAGTGACTATATTAATGCTAAACCATGCAGACTTTGGAGCAAGGAACATGACCGGGGGTTAAGAAGGACATTACGTAATGAAAAAGGGATTGGTGAATCAAGAGGACCCAGCAATCAAAGAGAACCTCAAAAATACTTTAAACAAAAAAAAAAAAAAAAGAAAGAAAGAAATCCAAGTAGAAATAGGAATTTTCACAGCTAGAAGTGGAGACTTCAACACTCACCTCTCAGAAAGAGGTAAAATAAGGACATAAAAGATCAGTTAAGGATATAAGAGATTTCAAAGATACTATCAACCAATTTGACCCACTGAACACTTGTAGGACGCATCATTCAACAACAGAATATGCAGCATTTCCAGGTGCACATAAAATATTCATCAAAACAGACTACATGCTGTGCAATAAAACAAATCTCATCGAAGTTAAAATAGCTGAAACGATCCAAACTATGTTCTCTGCCCCTTCCCAGCAAAAATGAACTAAAAATAAGTAATAGAAAGATATCAAGAAAAAATTTAAATACTTGGACATTTAAACACACTTTTAAATAACCCATAGGTGAAAAAGAAACTAAAAATAAATTAGAGACATATTTGGAACTGAATGGAAATAAAAGCACAATTACCAGAATTTGTGGGGCATAACCAGAGTGGCACAGAGACAGCACTAAGGAATGGGAATGAGGAAGGCTGCCACCTTAAGAACACAGAAAAAGAAGAAAAAAAGCAAATGTAAGGTACGCAGAATAGAAAAAAAGATGTTAATAGAAATTCATAAACTTGAAAACAAAAACAATAGGAGAAATCAATAAAACTATAAGCTGGTGTTTTAAAAATATTAATAATATTGATAAACCTCTGGAAAGACTGATCTGAAAAAAAAAAGACAAATTACAGCATCAAGAATCAACAAGGGGACATCACTATGTGTCTGACAGATACTAAAAGATTTACAAGTGAAATGGATAAATTCCTTGAAAGACACAGACTAAGCTCACTCATAACTTGAGTTGAACCTTTTATCCATTAAAGAAATTGAACTTGTAGTAAGAATCTTCCAACAAGGAAAATCCTAGGCAGGGACGTATACATTGGTGAATTGTAGCAAACATTCAAGGAAGGAACAGCAATTCTACTCAACTCTTCCAGAACTTTTTTCTTATGAGGACAACCTTATTCTGATATCCAAACTACACAAAGACATTACAAGGAAAGAATGTCCCTCATTCAGGTGGATGCAGAAATACCTAACAAAAATAGCCACTCAAATTCAACAAAAATAAATATATAAAAAAAATAATCCCACTGTACTCAGCAATAATACAATGGGATCAAATGGGGCATGTGTAAGGAATGCAAAAATTGGTTTAATATTTTTTAAGCGAGTCCCTTCAATTCACCATATTAATACATTGAAATGAAAACATGTAATCGTCTTAAAAGATGCAAAAGAGCCTTTTGACAAAATTCAAAGATCCACTCACAATAAAAACATGTAGCAACACAGTCATAAAAGGAAGCTTCCTCGACTTGACAAAGGGCACAGGGAAAAGAGCAGTGCCGCTAAGTGCCATGTTCATCGTGAAGGACTCACCGCTTTCCCCTAAGACGCAGAACAAGGCAAGACACCTGTGTGCATTGCTCACCACGTCCATCCAACAGCGAACTAGGAAAAGATCTAAAGGCACACGAAACAGAAGTAAGGAAATCATTTTTGCTCACGTGTGACCTGATCATCTACGTAGAAAATCCCAGAGAATGTACCTAGAACACATGAGTTTAGCAAGTTAACAGAATAAGGTCAAAGAGAAAAATCAACTATATTTATCAGTTATATTTCTTCATACGAACAAGTTATTTTATCACAAAACAATATTTTTTACAATGGCACAAAAATAGGAATAAACAGCACCCAGGAATAAACCTAACAAAATACTTACAATATTTGTACCTTGCAGCCTCCAGATAGTGAGAGAAAATTAAAGACTCAATAAACAGAGAGCTATACAGTGTTCATGGATCACACAACTCAACATTGTTATTATGTTAACTTTCCCCAAACTGACACTTAGATTAAACACAATCCCAATCACAATCCTAACAGGGCTTTTTTGTATAAACTGACAAGCTGTTTCTGAAATGGTTATGGAAAGAGTAAACTGTCTACATTAAGCAATTTTGAAAAATGACACATTTGGAGATGGAAATCACTCCCAGACTCCAGCTCACTGTAAAGCTATGGTCATCACAAGTAACACCGGTCAGCGGAACAGAACGGAAGAGCGGACCACATAGAATCTGGCCAACTGAGGTATAACGAAGGATCCAAGAAAACTCACTGGAGAAAATATGGTCTTTTGAAGAAACCTTGCTGGAATACTACAACATCTTTATGCCCAAACACACGAAAAAGCCCCAAAACACCCACAGCTCAGCCCATACCTCACATAACAGTCAGAAATGAAATAGGAAGGGATCGTGGAACTGTTAGGTTATAAAACCACTAAGTGAAAACATACATCCAAGTGTCACGATCTTCAGACAAAAAAGCAAAAACCGTACAAGAAAATACCGACCGGGGGCACCGGGCAGCTCAGTCGGTTAAGCGTCTGACTTTGGCTCAGGTCATGATCTCAGGGTTCACGGGTTCAAGCCCCTTGGTGCTGACAGCTCAGAGCCTGGAGCCTGATTCAGATTCTGTGTCTCCTTCTCTCTCTCTGCTCCTCCCCTGCTTGCACTCTGTCTTTCTCTCAAAAGTAAATAAAGATTTATAAAAATTAAGAAAATATTGACAAACTGGACTTTATAAAAATTTTAAATTTGGGGATGCCTGGCTGGCTCAGTCAGCGGAGCAAGTGACTCGAGTGAGTCTGAGCCCCACGCTGGGTAGAGAAATTACTTAAAAGTAATAAAATCTTAAAAGAAAGGAAAGAGGGGCCCCTGGGTGACTCAGTCGGTTAAGAGTCTGATTCTTGATTTCAGCTCAGGTCATGATCTCACAGTTCATGGAATTGAGCCCTGCACTGGGCTTCATACTAACAGCAAGGAGCTTGCTCGGGACCCTCTCTCTGCCTCTCCGTCCCCCCACCCCCCGCCACTGCTCTGTCTCCCGAAATAAAATAAAATAAAAACATTAAAAAAGAAAGAAAGAAAGAAACCCACCCCCAAAACTTAAATTTCTTTTCTCTGAAAGACACCGTTAAGAAAATGAAAAGACAAGCCACAGATTGAGAAAACATATTTACAAAACACACATCCGATAAAGGACTTGTATCCAGAATATAGAGGTATGTAGATATTTAAAACTCTCAAAATTCCGTAATAAAAAGACAACCCCATTTAAAAATTAAAAAAAGATCTGAAAGACCCGTCACCAACGCAAGTGTACAGACGGCAAGTGCGCACGTGGAAGGCTGTTAGCATCGGCAGTGGTCAGGGACTCGAGTAAAACGAGGCCTCTCCCACCGCACCCCTGCCGGCACAGCTGACTGGGAGGGGAGGAGCGGGAGGGGATGGTGCCGACCGTGTGCAGGGAGGCTGGGCACCGAGACCCGCCTCTGCGCCCAGGGCCTGTCCGGGGAGGAGCCTTCTCTTCTCTGAGTTTGCCCGCTGGGATCCCAGTCACCCCGACCTGGGCCCGGGCACGGCCCCTCGCCTGGTGGCAGGCATCTCCGGCGGCCGTGGCTCTGACCTTGGAGTCACTGTGTGTGTCTGTGGGTCTCTGGTCTTGAACACTCACGGCCTCGTCTTGGGTCAAACCCTCATCGGGAGCAGGACAGAATCCCCAGCGGAGGAGGGTCCCTTCCTCCACTAGGCCCGGGTCTGGCCTCACGCGCCCAACCCTCTGTGTCACTGATGCCGGTTCCTGGGACCCGCCTTGTCCGCTGTGCCCGCTTGGAGCTGTTCCCATATCATTACCTGAGGCCGTCCAGGCCACAAGAGTGCACCACAGGGTGACCACGGCCCACGGCGCCACGTCCTGTGCGGCCTGAAGGCCGGCTCCCGTCGGGGGCTCCCAAGCACCCCTCAGGCTGCTGGACGCCTGCATAGGTGCCAGACAAGCAGCACCCAGCGGCGTGTCTGTGGCCTGTGTCGGCTTCTCCAACCTCTGACCTCCGTCCCACAGAGGCTGTTTCGGGGTCCCCACACTTGTGTCTGGAAACCGGGCAGGTCCTCAGAGCAGTGTGCCCTGGACGGCGGGGGACGGATCGTCCCGGGTCCTTGTTCGCGGGTGCGGCACCCAGCTGTGTGCGTGTTGCAGGAGGGACCTGTGTGCAGCCGGCCCCCTCGGGCATGCACGTGGCCTTGGGAACTGCCAGCGCCCTGAGCCCGGTCAGCTGAAGGAGGGGGCACCCGCAGATCATCTCGGAATCTCAGAGAAGAAGAAAATCCAATACAGATGTGCCAGCCCCGCCCCACATCCTCGGCCTGAAGAGGGAATGAGCCATCACCAACAGGACTTCCCAAAATCCCCGAGAGCCTCAGACAGAGATGACCGTCCAAATGGGGCGCACGAGTGAGGTCGTGCCCTGGCCTGTGTCTCCGCTCCACCAGCCGCTACCGACCTGCCTGACGGCTCGGCGCAGCAGAGAATGTTCGCAGATGTATGACTCTGGTCCTGGTTTTGAACGAAGGAGACCTTTCCCTGGCTGTCCCGGGCCGTCCCGCCCCCGGAGCCCACAGCAGCAGCCGGGGGCGGCGGCGCGTCCAGGACGCCAGCACACTCCCCTGCGTCGGCGCAGGTCCCACCTCGCCTGCAGCAAGCGGCTCATTTACTGCCAGATCGCCTGCGACGCCACTTCCTCCATGCAGCCCTGTCCACCACCGATTTTCCCTGAACAACCGGAGAAACTGAGGCGTGGCGAGGACCAGTGTTGTAAACGAGTTAATAAGCTATTGTTTCCCCAAAACACGAGTTCCTTGCGTATGACGTAGTGTCGTGGACACGTGTGAGTCCTGAGCTAGTTTCACAGAGAAGACACCGCCCAGCCAGGGGCAGACGGGCGATGGGGACGTGAGCCACGGAAGAAAACCTGGCCCAAAGGGTGCCCCCATCACCCCCACACCCCTCCCCATCAGGGACGAGGGGCCGGCGGGGCACGCACCACGCCCGCAGCCGCTGGGGCCCCGGCCCGGCGCTCTCCCCGCACCCACGGCCGCCACGTACACACGCTCCAGCCTTGACTGTGAGACGGGAGGCCCAGGGCCCAGGGGGACGCAGGCCCGGCCTCCCCGTGCCCACGGCGCCACACAGGGACCACTCAGGGGCGGGCGTCTCAGGCAGCGGTGCCCTGACCCGACGGCCCCTGCACACCTAGATGACGTCTCCACCCCGGTAACTTCGGGCCCCGGACGTCTGCATGCTAATACAGAAGCGAATTCAAGTGTAATAAGCAGGAAGACCCCAAGGCCCGGCGGGCAGAGGCTTGCCGCATTCCAGAAACCCCTCCCGCCTGGGACTGTGGCCCCGGCTCACCTGCGCTGCCTCCTTCCGGCTCCCGGAGGCTCCGGCCCGCGCGGGCGCTCGGCTCCCAGGGCTCTATGACTCAGCAGAGCTCGGCTTTTATTTTTCAGTTGGAATTTACCAGCCGTGCCTGCATCCAGGGGGAGGGACCTTCTCCGCGGCGTTTCCAAGCAGATGCCGGCAGCCGGTCCCTCTGCTCTCACCGGACAGGCTTCCTCAGGAACGCCCAGCATCGCGCCGGGCCCCAGGCCGCATGGACGGCTCCTGGGTGGGGGAGGGGGCCTGACGCTTTCTTCCCTACACACACCGGGAGGGGTCGGGGCCGCCGGCCATCCTCCGGGAAACAAGTGAGGAGCTCGGGCAGGGCTGAGTCCCGCCCGCAGAGCTTTCCCAGGGTGTCCGCTGAGAGCGTCGCAGGCCCCTTTTCCTTAGAAAGCCCCCTCTGGGTTTATGTAGCTACAAGGTCCAGGAAGTGAAGGAACTTCCAGTCCAAAGGGGAGGCTTTATTTTCAACCGTGAGGTGCCAGAAGGGAGGCGCATCCAGTAAACTCGGAGAATGAAAATGTAGAAACGGATTCGACAGACGAGACCAGCGCTGGCCGAGCGACCGTGGAGCGCACGGGCTCTCCTTGCCGGAACCAGCCAGATCCCACAACAAGCCTCCAGAGGAGCCGAGTGCGATCGGTGGGGCTGGAGCTGGGGGGCACCTCAGAGCAGCCCGTCTGCCCCGATCAGGGAAACAAGGGCGCAGGGGCCCCGGCACCTCACGGCCCTGCCCGGGGCGCTAGCTGTGGCTGCACTGGGGTCTAGAGCCAGGAGGGGGTGAGGGACGAGGCTCCCGGCCCGGGGTCCCCCGAGTTAAGGCCTGTGAGGGCCCTACTTGCCCCTCTGCCCCCCCCAGCCCTGCACCCGCCCTCCCCTTCCGCCCCACCTCTTCAACTTGGACCCAAACGTCCAATTTCAGCCCCTCCTAGACCCAGAGAGCATCGTTCTGCCAGGAACCCACAGAGTAAATACCCTCTTCAGTCACCTGCATCTGGACAATGATAAAGTGGGTTATCCGGTGCTTGTCTACACCTGGGTAACCAATAAATTAGAACAAATTACCGAGCTGTTCTGGCTAAGACTGTCGCTGTGCCTTCGAAACGGTCAGAACACTGTGCTGACTGACACTCTCCCGAGCTCCGCATAGACGCTAACTCGTTTCAGTCACGAAAGCCCTGTGGCTAACGGTCCTCACCTCTCGGGGCACAGGTGAGGACACTGGGCAGCTTGCCCAGGATCACAGAGCCGGCGGGTGCTGCAGCCAGCGTGACCTGGCCTGCGGCTCTGGAGGCCGAGGTCCACACTCCGCCGGGACAGCACCCCGAGGCAAGGCAGCTTACACACGTGGGGTTCCCTTCCAGCCCAGCGCCATCTCGGAGGGCGGCTGCTCTCCAGGCCGTGGGGGGAGACAGCAGGCGCTACGTACCCATGAACTCAGCAATGTGACGCCTGGAAACTTGTCCCAAGGAAATTATAGAATAATGGTGTTTGAGCAGAATCGATGTAGCAAATACTTTATAGCAGCCGCCCTGCGCCAGGCACCAATCCAGCAACTCAAATGCGACTCATTTCAGGGTAATTATGTATGTTGCCCATCACACAACTCGAACCACTGGGAGTGTCCTAAATGTCCACGACAGAGATACTTTACATAAGCGATGGAAGCACATAAAGCAGAAGGCAAGGGCTCCATTTGAACATGGCATGTCTGTACTTACTGACGTGGAGGGGTGCAGACAACATGTGAATATTTTTTAAACACCAGTGTATAGTATGAGCACATTTCTATTTCAAAAAATAAGTGTGTGCATTAAAGACAGACATATGGACCAAGAGAACAGAAGCAAACGTTCACATATATGGCCACATGATTTTGTTTTTAATTTTTTTAATGTTTTATTTATTTTTGAGAGAGAGACAGAGACAGCGTGAGCAGGGGAGGGTCAGAGAGAGAGGGAGATACAGAATCAGAAGACAGGCTCCAGGCTCTGAGCTGTCAGTCAGCACAGAGCCCGATGTGGGGCTTGAACCCACGAACCGTGAGATCATGACCTGAGCCGAAGTCGGATGCCCAACTGACTGAGCCACCCAGGTGCCCTGGCCACATGATTTTTAACAAGGGAGCCAAGACCATTCAATGGAAAAAGAACAGTGTTTTCAACAAACGATGCTGGGAAACTGGATGTCCCCATGCCAGGGAATGAAGCTGGACTCTTACCTAACACCACATACAGAAATTAACTCAAAATAGATCGAGGATGTAAAAGTAAGAAGACATAAAACAACAAAGCTATTCTAAGAAAAGATAGGATAAAAGCCTCACAATACTGGATACAGCGATGATTTCCTGGATTCAACGCCAAAGGCACAGGCAACAACAAGAAATGGCCGAATGGGGCTTCATGAAAATTTAAGGTTTCTGCACAAGAGACAGTATCCACAGAACAGAAAGGCAGCCCACAGAATGGGAGAAAGTATTTGTAAGTCACGTATCTGATGAGGGATTAGGATCGAGAATACACAGAGAATTCCTACAACTCAACCACAAAGAAACAAACGACTCAACTCAAAAATGGGCAAAAGAGGGAGGCTGGGTGACTCAGTCAGTTGACGGCCCAACTCTTGATTTCGGCTCCGGTCATGATCCCAGGGTCATGGGATGGAGCCCCACATTGGGCTCTGCACTGAGTGTGAAGCCTGCTTGAGATTCTTTCTCTCTCTCAGATAAAAAATTTTAGTTAATTCATTAATTAAAAAATTGGCAAAGGAATTGCATAGACATCTCTCCAGAGAAGACATACAGATGGCCAATAAGCTCACAAAAGATGCTCAACGTCACTAATCACTGGGGAAATGCAGATCAAAGCTATGAGATACTTCCTCACACTCACTGGGATGGCTACTATCAAAAAACAAAACAAAAAACAGAAAACAAGTGCTGACAAAGATGTGGAGAAATTGGAACGCTGTGTCCTATTGGTGGGAATGTAAATGCTACAGCTGCTGGGCAGAACAGCAAAGACTCTCCTAAAAAATTAAAAATAGAATCACTGTGTGATCCAGGAATCCCATTACTGGGTATCTGCCCAAAAGAACTGAAAGCAAAGTCTCGAAGAAATATTTGCACCCCCATGTTCACAGCAGCGCTATTCACAAGAGCTAAAACGAGGAAGGGACCCAAGTGTCCGTTGGCAGATGAAGGGATAGGAGAGTGTGGTCCGTCCACACCATGGAGTGCTATTCGGCCTTGCAAAGGAAGGCCACTCTGACACCTGCTGCAGCCTGCATGGACGCTGAGGACGGTGCTGGGTGAGGTCACACAGACACACAAACCGTGTGATTCCACCTACATGACATTCTTAGGTCAAGGTCACAGAGACAGAAGGCAGCCGTTTGGGCGCCAAGGGCAGGTGACGGGAAGGCGCAATTCTGCCTTCAACCCAGACTCGGAAGGACACCAAGGCTGAGCGTCCAGGATGGGACGGCCATGCCCGACAGCGCCGAGGAGCCGCACGGGGAGGGCGCGCTGGGGGCATCGCGTGACCTCCGGGGCACCTCCGTTTCCTGTCTGCGGAAGGCTCCCAGCCAACGGCCCCAACCCCCGTCCCCAGAGGCCCCTGGGTTCCACTTCCTTCCCTGGCTGGTGCCCGAGGTCTCCAGACTTGGCTGTGCCCCAGGCCGCTCGGCCGCTCCGGGCCCGAGACGCACACCTTCTCCGCTGGCCGCACCTCTCCCAGCACCTCTCAAGGGCCTCCCGGGACCAGCCCATCCAGGGTTACTCTGTCCCTTCCCCAGAGTCCTCCCTCCCTCCCTCCCATTCAGGGCGGGACCCCACCCACACCGGGTGTCTAAGTAGGAGCCGGACCATGGTCCCCACGTCCCTCTTCCCTGCCCTCCAGTCCACCGACCCCACCCCCCGCCAGGACCGCTCCCCCGGGGCGACGCCGCAGCCCCCACCCAGGCTCACCCTCGGTACCCGGCCCGAGGCCCCCCTGACCCCGACTCCTGGTCATACCCGGGCGCGGCTCTTCAAGCGCGTCGCGTCTTCCTGTGAGTTTTGCTTCTTGTGCTCTGAAAAGTGGCAGACGTGGGATCGTGCTTTACGTGTCCCGCGTTCTCTGTGTTCGCTGAACACCGGGTCCTTGGTGGTTCCGCACACGGGTGCTCGTAGGTGCCGCCATTCTCACCGTGCTCCCGGCAGCATCGAACCATGTCACATGTCCCCACCGCCCTGCCGACGCCACAGCCAACAGCCCCGTGCGCGTCCGGGCCACGTCCGTCAGATGTCCCAGGGCGGGTCCCTGGCACGGCGTGCGGGCGCGAGGGCGGCCAGAGCCCAGGAAACGCCTGCCTCCCCACCTCTCAGCCAGCATGATGCCAGTGGTGTGCTGGCCGAGGGGGGGTTCCTGCCGCCCCCAGCCTGACCCTGACCCTGACCCCTGACAAGGGGCTCGTCTTTGCTGTGTGGGCTGCTGGCCACGTTTGTGCCTCCGTGACCCTGTGACCCTCTGTCCCTCCTTCACCTCCGTCTCGTCCGCTGGTTGTCCTTCACTGCTGCTGCGCGGGAGGCCAGGGTCCCGTCTGGAGATTAGTCCCTTGCTGGCAAAGTCCTGGCTCGTCTTGTTCAGTGTTGTGTGTCTTCATCTGCTGATACTTTACACTCAACCCTTCTGCCCACTGTTTCCGCTACTTTGTGATGATTCTGTTTCTCACCTAAGAAGTGCTTCCCTGAAGCACTGAGGTCCCCCGAGGTCCCCCAACGCCAGGCATCCCTGAGGCTCCCCCAGTGCCAGGCGTCCCCAGAGGTCTTTCCTCCAACACCAGGCATCCCCCAGGGCACCCTCAACGCCAGGCATCCCCCGGGGCCCTCCCAACACCAAGCGTCCCCTGGGGCCCTCCCAACACCAGGCATCCCCTGAGGTTCCTGAACACCAGGCATCCCCCGAGGTCCCCCAATGTCAGGTGTCCCCCAGGGGCCCCCCAACGCCAGGCGTCCCCCGGGACCCTCCCCCAACACCAGGCATCCCCCGGGGCTCCCCAATGCCAGGTGTCCCCGAGGCCCCCCCAGTGTCATTCCATCTCCTCGTCAGCAGGCGGTCTTCTCACGAGGAGAACCTATGTCCTCCTCACTGGAGACTCCCCCCCCACCGCCGCCCTGGCCTCAGGTGCCCCCTGATCTTACGGGGCCCCAAGCCCCCTGCTCCGATGTGCTGGCTCCCTTGTCAGTCTGCACGAGTCCCGCACTGTTCATTATATAATTTTGTCAGAAGGCTTGGTGTCTGATAGGGTTCATCTCCTTTGCCTTGTTATTTTCCCTTTCTTTTTTTTGACACTATTTTATTATTTTTTAAAGTAGGCTCCATGCCCAACGTGGGGCTCGAACTCACAATCCCGGGATGAAGAGTAAAATGCTCTACCGACTGAGCCAGCTGGGTGCCCCGCCCTGTTGTTCTTCAAACTTGGCCATTTTTTTTGGCTATTTATTCTTCTTTGCCAAATTGTCCAGAGGAACGGAAACCCCGTGTGGACTCTGATTGGAATTACACTGAACTTACAGATCAAGTGGGAGGTCTCTTTGACATTGTGTCTTCTTCATACGAAAGATATAATTCGCCATTAAGTCTCTCACTGGAGGGGCATCATTTTCCCCAAAAGGTTTTGCACGGCTCTTGATCTACGTACCCCTGGTGCCTAATATTTGTGCCGCTATCACACCAGGTAGGGTGGGAGTCACCACCTCCTTTCTTCCCTGTAACTCAGAAAGTTGCTCTAGAGGAACCTTATTGATTTTTTTTAAGATTTTATTTTTAAGTGCTCTCTACACCCAACGTGGGGCTGGAACTCAAACCCTGAGATCAAGAGCCGCACGGGCCACCGACGGAGCCAGCCGGGCGCCCCCACTATTGATTTTTTTTTTTTAACATTGAGCTTGTGCGGGCAACGTCCTGCAACCTCTTCCCAGCTCGGATAGTTCATTCGTTCCTTCATTTCCAATCTTTACACTTTCAACCTGCGTTCCCTCTGCTCTCGTGCCGGGACGCCAGTGCACATCAGGGAGAAGCACCATTAGCATCTTTCTCTCGTCTCATCTCCAAGGTGCTCCTGGCGTCCCAGCGCCAGGCTGGGGGGTTCTGTCCCTCAGGTGAAGGGACGTGCCTACAGTCCAAATCCGCCAAGTGCGCGTTTTACACGTTGTGGGGGCTGCTGGGATTTATGAAAAGGCTTCTGCGTCTGTTAGAGGGACCGCATCATCCTCTCCCTGCCCCAGGGCCGGCCATGTGTCCCCCGCCCCGCCCCGGGGTCACCTGCCGGGACCCCGCTTACTTTCGCTCCCATTATTTCAAGCCCTGAACCTGGCGGAGGCGCAGACTTGGCCCTTGAAAGTCTCCCTGAGATGCTTCCACCCAGACTGAGTGGAGACAGACACCCGGGACTGGTGGGCATTCGGAGCCCCTTGGGAGGGGCGGGCTTTCGAGGGTCCGAGCACCCGGCCAGGTGTTCATCTCATCTTCCTGCCCCCGTGCGGGCGGGGCGTGACCGTGCGGGCTCGGGCAGGAACAAACCCGTCGGCCCAGCCGCCAGCTGCAGACTCCGGCTCACAGCTCCAGGTGCCCACGCGGCCTCCTGACCCCGATGGGTGTCTCTCTCCCTCCCTCCCCGGGAAAATGAGCTGGAGAAGCTCCGGCCCCTCCACGCACTGCGAGCTGGGAAGGTCTCCCAGGCTGTGCTCAACGGCCATCTTGCCAGCGATTCCTCGACACAAAAAGCTTTTAACAAAATGTCAACTTCCCAACACCCCCCCGGTTCTTGAAGCCGGAACCCCTGGGGGCGAGCGCAGCCAGGAGAGCGGATGGGCAGCGGTGGACCCCGGGACCCAGCTCGGCCTGTGCAGCGGGCGCCGCACGCGCTCTCCGAGGAGCACACAGCTGCGGGCCAGACGTCCTGAGGGACTGTCCTCCAGGCCCCGAGCACAGGGCAGCGCGGAGCCACTGGCGGGGCCAGGGCCCACTGGTCCTCCCGCTGAGCAGGACAGCGCGGCGGCCGCAGGCACCGCGTAACACGCAGCCTTTACTCCAAGATAGACGACCTGGTATGTTACAGTCCCTCCTGATGAGGACGAGCGAGCGACTCCACCTCCGTCCTCAACACGGCGGCCTCACTCCGAGCAAGGGGGCTCCTGGCAAATCTCAGCTCCCACTGAAGACCCCAGACGGAGCCCCCACGGCCACAGGACTGACGGCTCCTGGTGGGAGCAGCGTGGAGACTGGAAGGGGCCTCACTGCGGGACCCTCCCTAGGAACATGGCAGCTGGCCCCCAGCACAGAGCCTTCCGGAGGAAAGCCCCCACCTGCAGCTGGGCCGCAGGACGGCCGGGGTCCCACCACGTGAGCGCCCCTGGGCCCCTCCCGCCCACCAGCGCGTAGGGAGCCTGGGGACTTGCACGGAGCACAGGACACAGAGGGCCACCAGGCCCGGAGCCACGGAGCTGGAGGGCGTGGCGGGCGAGATCCAAGCCGAACCTTCTGTTTTCAATAGTCTTTCCACCAAGATCAGGGGCCGTGGACCCCCACCCACTTCACAAAAGTGACGCATCTTTCCACTCACACAGCCGTATGGGAGCGCGTGCGGCACGGACACACAACGCCAACGTGAGCAGGGCACGTCCGTCCCCAAGGTGTGGCAGCAAGACCGGGCGCCCTGGGGAAGGGGGCTCGCCTGCGCCCGCCCCACCTCCTGCGGGGGAGGGGCCGCTCCCACCCCACCCGCTCTCCTGGGACAGCACCCACCTGCGACCGGGACCTGCGCGCTGGCTGCTTCTAGCGCCCCGGGAGCCCCGCCCCCCACCTCCGCAGCCCCCACCCACAAGGGCACACTCACCAGCACCACAGCGGCCCCCGAGTCACCGGGCCGGCCCTGGTCACCGATGGGAGCGCCCCAGTGTGCAGGGCCAGCTGTGCGTTCAGCCCGCAGCCGCGGGGAAGAATGCCCGCATTCATGCCGGGGGCGCCGCGGGCCGCCGTCCCTGCCTCCCTTTCACGAGGGTCAAAAACACAGGACACAGCTGCCCTTGTCCCGGCCCGCAGGCCCCTCAGGCCCGCTGAGGAGGAGCGTGAGGGGACAGCTGACCGCCAGCTCGCCGCGCGGCGCCGGGTGCCTGTGCCCTCGGCCCCTCGGCCCTGACGGGACCCAGCACCGCGGTGACCGGCTGCGAGGCTGTCCTGCCCACGTCCTTCTGTGCCCCCTCCTCCAGCGCGGCTGCGGCGGGACCCCACCCGGGGTGCTCGCGCCAGTGACCAGTGGCCGACACAGCCCTCGAGTGGGGCTTCCCTCTACCCCCACCCCCTGCCGCTCCCAGCCCCTCCTATTCCCGGGGGCCCTTCCTAAAACCCCCGCCCCACACACAGGCCATCTTCTCGGGGAAGAAGCACTCGACTCGGTGACTCGGCTGAGGAAGGTCCTGCCCATGGTGGCTGCAGAGAGCTGCCTAGGGGGTCTGTCACCTGGGAGGGTCTGGCCCCAGGGAGGGTCTGTCACCCGGGAGGGTCTGTCACCTGGGAGGGTCTGGCCCCAGGGAGGGTCTGTCACCTGGGAGGGTCTGGCCCCAGGGAGGGTTTGAAGCTGGGGGGCCCCTGCTGCTGGGGAAGGGCTGAGGACAGGGCGTGGCCGCTTTCAGGCTGGAGCAGGATGAGGGTGGGTAGAAGGTGGGAGCATCAGGGTCACTCTGTCCAGGGGTCAACGTGGCTGTCACACGGTGCAGCTGGCGGGTGGCCGACTTGTGTCAACGGCATGGTGGCCTTGCACAGAGCGATGCCAGCTGGACCTGCCCCGCCATCAGCCTCAGGCGGGGAGACCCTGGGGCAGCGGGGGAGGAGCCCTGTCCCCTGTGTCCTCTGAGCTCGGGGTCTGGGAACCAGCTGCAAACACTGTGCGGCCTTCGCGGGCCTCTGGTGCCCACGTGAGGGCCTGGGCGGGGGAGACGGGCGTCCTGGAGACGTCCTGGGCCTGGAGAGGCCGTGTCCCCACCCCCACAGCAGCCTGTGTCCCCTGAGGGAACTAAACACCCCGCGGAGGCGCCCAGGATCAGGCTTCCAGCTTGCACACGCCTGCGAGGTGCGGGCACCACAGGGTGTGTCCGCGGCGAAGCCCTGGGGGCCGCCGGGCGTCCTCTCTGCTGGGCCGAGGGCCCCCGAGACCCCCCAGAGCAGCTCAGGGAGAGCACTGCTGGCAGGACAGTTTGGGGACGGATCTGCGGCTTTTTAAAGGGAGCCCCTTTGTTCTTCAAGTGTCCACGGCTCTGCCTCTCCCGGGGACGGGGACGGGGTGTCCGCACGTGCACAGGAGCAGAGCGGGACGGGCGCCCGTGAACCAGCTCCTCCCGAAGCGCCACGGACGCCGGACGCGGAGGGGCCCCTCTCCAGGCGGTGAGGCCTGCTGCTCGGGGGAGGGGGTCTCCCAGGGGCCGTCAGGCGTCCAGACGTTTGTGTTTCAGAGGCTTTCTCTGCGACCAGCGGAGAGGGGGACATGTCCACAGGGTGAGGAGGAAACCAGGTGCACAGGGCAGGCAGGGGTGTGCAGGCGTGTCCTGCAGGCGCCTCGGCCCTCAGCGGGCCTCACAGCCCCAGGCGGGCAGCACCCCCGCCTCTCAGACCGAAGCCCGGGCTCCAGAGGTGAGTGCACTCCCACTTGCCCGAGGGGGCCTCCGATTTCCAGCTCTCGAGCCAGACTTGCGGATGCCAGGCCCTGGGTGAGCACCTGCAAGGTGGCCCGGGCGCGGGCAAGGGCGGCCCCAGCAGCACAGGCTCGTGTCATGTGCAGGTGGCACTGGGGGGACAGGGCACCGCGATCCCGCCAGCAGCTGCCTCAACGAGAGGGGGGAATGCCAGAGGGCCGGGACCCCCATGGGGAGAAGGCCAATTACTGGGTCCCTCCAGCCCAGGGGTCTGAGGACACGGCAGGCTGCCCCCCCCGCTGGAGGGAGTAAGGCAGCTGCTCATTAGCCTCCTGCTGACCAGCTTCCAAGTTCAGACAGAATTTAAGATGGAAAAGAATCAGGGAGCGAGAGGGAGCAGTGATTCAAGCCGTGGCGCCTGGCGTTCGTGCCGCTCCAGGAAGGGGCGCGGCGCCGGGGCTCAGGCCCCATGAGCTGCTTTGCAGGCACCTGCCTCCCCACCCCCCTGCTTCCTGTCTTCCTCCCTAATTTGATCTCACCATGGCCCAAAGGCTTTTTGGCAAGGCCCGCTTTGCTTTAATTTCCTCCCAAATGTCGGCGAAAAAGAGATGTTAAATTATAATTGATTCACGACATTCCTCAAACCAATTACTCTGAGTTGTTGTTCTCAAGACGAATCACTGACACAGGCCGGTGGCCCAAGTACACGGCCGTGTCCACTGCACACAGCACTTTCGTCGTTGATAAATCACCCCCACTCTCCACCGGAGAAGGAATCTGCAGTCAACCCCCCAGCACCAGAAGTGCAGGCAGGAGACCGGCCACCCAGACCCGGGCGGTCCCGCTGAGCCCGCCCCAGGAGCCCCCCACCCCTGACACAGCCTCCGTACGTGACTGTCCAGGGGAGCGCAGGACCCTCCCCACCGACCCCTCCGCTGTAGGAGGAAGCCTCAGGACCGGGCCCTGCAAGCAGATGCACCTGCCCACCCCCGCAACGACGGCCTCTGGGTGCCCTTTGTGATGCACCTTTCTCCATTCTGCTCCTGACTTCAGCTCACTGACTACACCTCAGCCTGGGACCCAGCGATGACCCTGCTTTGGTCTATATTACCGGCCAAGCCTCCTCTCCCCGACTCCTGACCTAACTTGGGGATCAGATTTGCAGGGACTGGCCCATTTTGGGGGCTGCCCAGTGGTGGCTCTGGTCTAGAGTCCCACCCGCCCCACACCTGCCCCACACCCCACCTGTCCCACACCTGCCCCGCACACCACCTGCCCCACACCCCACCTGCCCCGCACCCCGCCTGCCCCGCACCCCGCCTGCCCCGCAGCCCACCTGCCCCGCAGCCCACATGCCCCGCACCCCGCCTGCCCCGCACCCCACCTGCCCCACAGCCCACCTGCCCCACAGCCCACATGCCCCGCACCCCGCCTGCCCCGCACCCCGCCTGCCCCGCACCCCGCCTGCTCCGTACCCCACCTGCCCCACAGCCCACCTGCCCCGCACCTGCCCCACAGCCCACCTGCCCCGCACCTGCCCCACACACCACCTGTCCCACACCCCACCTGCCCCGCACCCCACCTGCCCCGCACCCCGCCTGCCCCGCACCCCGCCTGCCCCGCACCTGCCCTCCCCAATCAGCACAACCACTCATTTGCTCCCGCATCTGCCAACACTCCTAACCTCGGGCAGGGCTTTGGTGTGGGCTCTTGCAAGTGAGTGATTCAAGAAATGTTAATCCAGAAGTTATTTGCTCTGCTTGTCCACAGAGGGAGCTACGTGGTGGCTGTCACACACGCACACCACCATTTCTAAAACTCCAGGGAACTGAAGTTGTTGGGAGGGGGAGAAGGGGGGCCGGGCCTTTCCCGGGCGCGTCCCTTACACTAACTGGACCCCCAGTCTGCTCATCTCTCCAGGCCACCGCTGACACTGCCCACAGGCACTGGGATTAGAAATCGTTTCATGATGCGAAATCCTCCTTCCACATCCTCCTCCACGTTCACAGAGGGAAGCTCCCTAGTCCCCCCCTTGGTCATTCCAAAAGTGAACTTGAAACCACAACAATATGACCTTGAACTCAGTCTTGCTTTAAGTGGCTTTTTGCTCGAGGATCCACCTGGACAGAAGCCAGACCCTCCTCCATTCTCCGTGGGGATGAAGGACTTCCAGAACTCTCTCCTGGGGGCGGGGGGGGCTAGGTTAGGTCAGAACTAACTCGCCTTCCTCCTAATACAGCAGAATGCTGAGAGGACAAATCCCAGCCCCCCCGCCCCCCCGCCAAATGACAGAGGACCCATCGCCGAAGATGCCAAAGAAGGTGGAGAAGCTGGAGAGCACTGGGCCCTGCTCCTCAGCCTCTCGCGGTGACGGGGGCGGGGGGGCGCCGCCCCGAGGCCTGCTCCAGTGGGGGCTTCGCTGGCCGCCCCCCCCACAGTGGGCCCTTGGGAGAGATGCGAGAACACGCACCCGCGCGGCACCCCGACTCCAAGGGGCTGTGGAGAAGACGGCCACGGTCACAGCAGTGCGCCCCCCACCGAGCAGTGGTGACCACAGACGGTCCTGGCACAGCAGACGGCCCGGGCGGCGTCCAGGGCTCCGGGTGGCGCTGGGTCTGATACGGGCGCCCCCAGCTGCCTCCCAGGGGCAGACGTGACCCTCCCTAGAGAAGGGCACATTCGTCCAAGGTCTCAGAGAAACTCCACGAGCGAGTGTTTGAGGACAGTGACGATCACGCAGCGAAGAGCCAGGGAACCGGGAAGCAATCGAATGAGCAAGGACCAGGTTTAACAAGGCGGGGGAGCCCCGTACAACCTTCAGGCACTGGATTTAACCAACACGGTCACAAAAGAACAAATCTTCCTGCTTTTTAAATAGACTGTATTTTTTTTTTTAGAGCAGATTTAGATTCGCAGCAAAACTGAGCAAATAGCAGAACTCCCGTACACGCCCGCACAGAATCCTCCCAGTTTATTTAAGGAAATAAGTTACAAGCTTGAAAATAACTTCAGGGGGTAGAAAACTGTAAGAAGTGATATGCCAACGCTGAATGAAAAGAGAGAACTTTGTCAAAGCAAAATAATCACTGAAATCAGACACCTGGTGGTCACCTCTGCTGGCAGGTTGGGCAGCAAGACTGGTGAATAGGAGATAATTGGGAAGAAATTACCTAGAATTGGGCACGAGGCAAAAAACAGGACGCACCGAGGAAGGGTATCGAGACAGAGTGAGACGCTCTCTCAGAACGACAAATGAGGGGGGAAACTTAGAAGCAGACTTCGAAGGGGCAGTGAACAAGAATTCTCAGGAATCGATGACAGAAAACGTCAGGATGCAAAATAAGCCAAAATCTGGACATGTCATAATGAAACGTGAGGGGAAAAACAGCAAAGACGAAGAATAATTAGAACAATCTGCCCAAGGAGCGGGGCTCGCGGTCGAAGGCAGGGCAGTGACCTTCCCGGCAGAGCGACGGGAGCCACAGGACGACGGGGTGACGCACTCACCGCGCTCTAATGATCCCTGCCGAGCAAGAACTCTGCCCCCAGCGGAAGTATTTTCACCGCATCCTTGAAAGAAAGAACTTTTCAGACAGAAAAGGGGAAATAAGGAATCTCTGCGGGGCGTGCCTCGGGCAGGAGCGTGGCTCCAACAGACAGAGGCCAGAGGAAACGGAAAACAACAAAAGTGCTAAACATGTGAGAAAATCTAAAATCGGTGACTGCAAAAAACTAGCCATTTCTCGTGGTGGTATGAGATAAACAAGATAGAAATAAAAGTCCAACAACAAAAACATAGTATTTCAAAAGAGGATGAGCTCAGGCAAAACTCTGCAAGTTCCTCTTTCTTCTCCGGGGAGAGTTGGATCAGCTTTACCCTCAGTACGTTGATTTTTGCCACCACTTCTTACGATAATCGTGAAAACAGAAAACACAACATGCGATATTTAGAGAGAAAGGGGAAATGCTTCAGCCAGTGCAAAACGAGGCAAGAAGGGAGGAAAAGAGGGGCAGCAAATAGAAAAACACAAAATAAAACCGAGTTCAACCCCAGATGCACCCGCAGAGCCAACAGGCGGAGGCGGAACGGCAGGACCATGTCACGATGCCGCCCCCCCATTTCCTCTCGACACGGGAATGGAACGGTCAGCACAGCAGAGCACAGAAAACATTAAAACCGTTTTCCACGCAACAAGGTGACCAGCGCTGCCCTCCCGTCCCCTGACTGCTCTGTGAGCGAACCGCCCGATGCTCCCTGGCTGAGAACAGGTGTTTATTTTCTCGGGGGCAGGGGGGTCGGGAATCAGCGGGGAGCTTGGCCACCAGGCTCCCTGCCGCCCCCCACGCTGTCAGGTGCAGCTGGGGGGCTGGGCTCCCCTCCAGGAGGGGGGTCCGCACGGGCAGGGGTGGTGGAGCTCAGGTGTCCCACGCGGTGGCTGTGTCCCCAGAGCGCACAGCCCAGCCGCGGTCTCCCCAGGGGTCTCTGGGAGGCTTCCTTCCAGCCACCCGGGCCCTGGGGCGTCAGCACTGAGAGGAGGGAGGCGGGCCCCACTGGGACAGCAGGGACAGCACAGGCAGCAGGCGGTGAGGGCCTGGGGTCTGCTCCTCAGCCCAGAGAGCCCGGGGGTCACTAACAAGTGCCGCCCCTCGAAAAGAGGGTCCCTGCTTCAAGTGGGGGCTTGGCCAGACGAGCCGATCTGGTCGGGGGGAGTGCTCTGCAATCAGTCATGGGGCACAGGGGGAAGGAAAGAAACAGATCAGTCACAACCCGCGGAGCCCGCGGAGGGGACCTGGCGGCCTGCAGCCCATCACGGAGTCCGGCTGCCCTTCGGCCTGGAAATCCCTCCTGTAATAATCGAGTCAAAGATACGCTGGAAAACACACAAAGCCATTTCAGGGTAGAGCCATTTCTGGTAGAGACGGTGGAACTGCCCCCCAGGGGGTGACCCGCACCGCAGGGAGGGAGGGGGGACGGCTCTGAGTGACCAGAGGGGACCAGACGCGGTGCTGCCTGAGAAGAAGCGAGCGGCGAGTCGCCTAAGGCAGGAGAGAACATACGGAAAGGCTACGCACTTGCTGCGCTTATTTTTAAAGGGAAACTTTAACTAAAAAATGGCTCTGGAAACATCACCACAAGAGGAGGGAGGGGGAGGGGGGCTTGGGAAACAGGATGACGCGGGCCCCTCGGACACTCTCTCCCACGCGGGGCTGAGCCGAGAAATGAAGGAAAACAAAGCAATTCCTGAGAAGCAGGAAGTAATGTAAACCCGTGAACCAGTGCCTTCCATCTCGGAGACAAAAATGTGAAGAAACTGTCTTTTTCACCAACCGCACGGCTGCTGCGACCGGGAAGCCACCCTGGGTGCACAGAGCTGAATAAAACAAGGGGTCACATGAACGTCACTCGGAGCCACACGTTTCGGCCTAAGAAAAAAGAGAAACGTAAAACCAGAGAAACAACCGTCTTGTAGTCTCAGATTTGAATTGAAAATATCAGAATAGGGGCACCTGGGGGACTGAGCCAGTTAAGTGTCCAACTCTTGATCTCGGCTCAGGTCGTGATCTCACGGTTTGTGAGTTCGAGCCCCACGTCAGGCTCTGCAGTGACAGCACAGAGCCTGTTCGGGGTTCTCTCTCTCCCTCTCTCCCTGCCCCTCCCATGCTCATACTTGCTCACTCTCCCTCTCTCAAAATAAACAAATAAACTTAAAAAAATAAAAGGAAAAGGAAAAATAAAGAAATAAAAGATCAGAAAACAACGATCATTTCTCTTAGATTTTTCTTCCAGGTTTGTCCTCAGAAAATCTGGGAGATCGTGACCAACTCTACAGCCATGGGCCCCCAACCCTGGGCCCTGGGGGCTTTCCCACTAAAAAGACCCTGGGCCTGAGGGACGCGGCACGTGCCGGGCTTGCTGGGGACGTGGGCACGGCGGGCACTCAGGTCAGAGCATGAGGCAGCGACTGCGCTGGGCTCCGTTCGGCAGGACATAGGCGAGAACATGGGACCCTGGGCTGGGGGCAGGGGGTGCAGGGGGCACGGGTCCTGACGAGACCCAGGGAACAAAACCACAAAGGAAGAAAGGGATACATTAGACTTTATCGAAATGTAAAACTTCCCACGAGCGGGAAGAAGCAAGTCACGACGTGAAGGACACATTCACCGCACGACCCGCCCCGAGCTGGTGCCTGCGGTTCTGCACGATGAGCCGATGAGAAGGGTGAGATGTGAACCCGCTTCCCAGGGGACGGCCGACAGCCGACAAACACGGGGACACCCCGCTGCGCCGGTCTTGAGGGAAACGGAAACTGAAGCCACCAGGAGCCAGGGCCGCGCGCTTGCCAGCGGGGCTGAGACTCGCAAGATCAGACGACAGATGTGGCCCGGACGGGGGCACGTGGAACGGTCACACCGAATGAGTGGCCGCTTCGGGGAACATTCTGGCAGCAGCTCAGAAAGCAATCCGTCCGCCTCCCCGGTGACGCCCGGAGCCCATCGCAGGAATTGCCTCGCGAGGATGTCGAGTGAGATCCACAAAAAGGCGTACGGAAAAAATGCCCATCATAGAAGGTCCTATTGGCTGTGCTGTGGGAATGAATTGCCCGAAATGTCCTCCCTAAACTACACAAATAATTCACAGCATCAAACATTCTTCGCAGAGCCGCGTGCTTGGCATTTCGTGAACATGGAGGTTCACGGCCAGTAAAGAGAGAGAAGCCAGCAGATCCCAGCGCCACCGACCCTCACGCTGGCACCTGGCTGGGGAATCGGGATGATGCAGCTCAAGGGGTCGGGGATGCAGGTAGGGAGGGGGGTAGGAGAGCCGCCCTCCAGGTGCATCCACATACAGGCACCATGGGCTCCCAGGCCCTGCACCTGACCCGAGCCTGACCCCGCCCAGAGCCTGACTCTGACCCCAGCATGACAGCCTGACCCCGACCTGACCCTGAGCAGGGCGTGGCCCAAGTGAGCGAGAGAAAGCAGCGAGCTCTTGAAAGTGATGAACTCACTGAACAGAGGCCGGCGTGGCCGGGGGCCACACACGGTCTACAAGGTCAGCCTTCCGAACACAGAGCTTCTGGGGAGAAAAATGGCAAAAAGAGAAACTCTTAATTCAAGCAGAGAAGGAGAAAAGAAGAAAAAAGGAGACACGTAGGGTCTTCCAGACCAAGACCCCTCCTCAAAACAGCCCCCTGAAGTGTGCAGACGGAAAGGGGGCTGTTAAATTAGGGATCCTGTAAAATCCCCCAAACGCCCAATGCTATAAACACAGATGCCAGTCAAGTCCGCAGACACCCAGTGCAGAAAATCAGGAACAAAATTTCACACAAGAGTCGATGCAAAGTCTGTCATTTAAAAGCAGCCACAGGGGCGCCTGGGTGGCTTAGTCAGTTGAGCGTCCGACTTTCGCTTAGGTCAGGATCTCGCGGTTCGTGAGTTCAAGCCCCGCGTCGGGCTCTGTGCTGACTGCCAGCTCAGAGCCTGGAGCCTGTTTTGGTCTGTGACTCCCTCTCTCTCTGACCCCCCTCTGCTCATGCTGTCTCTCTCTCTCTCCTAGAAATAAATAAAACATTTAAAAAATTTAAAAAATTAAAAAAATAATAAAAGCAGTCACAAAGCAGAAGAAACCTGTAAACCCACACAGAATTAAGCCCAGGGGCACGGAGAGCCGCCCTGAGTCAGAAATTCAAACACTAAAATGGATCAGAAACGGGGATAAGTGAAAAGTTGGTTGAATGCAGAAAAAAAAATAGAAGAAAGACCCAAGGTGTCTCAGCAGCGAGCACTGAGGCCTGCGGGGGCAGGGATGCGGGGGACACGAGGGGGGGGGGGCGGGTCGTGCTCCTGGGCCGGGTTCTGCTCCAGGACGAGGGAGAGAGCAGCGCCGAGGGCCTCCTGTCCGGAGCTGCGATGCGGGGAGACCTTCCTCGCGCAGAAAGCGGCCTGATCTGCACACCCCAAGGGGCCCAGGGGGGATCCCTGAGGTGCACCCAGCAAGACGTTTGGATTTCAAAACGAAAGGTGAAGTCCTCACAGCCTGCAGGCAAACAGATCAGCTCCCTCCCAGAGTCAAAAGAAGGAGACTTTTAAACCAACACGGAAGCAAGGAGGCAATGGAGAAACATTAAGAAAAAAAATCGACCAAAGGAACCGTGAAGGAAGGATTTCAGACCCAGCCAAGTCTGGAGCCCGGTGCTTCCAGAAAGTCAGAAAGCGCTGGAGAAGGATGACTTAGGCAGAATCTCACAGAACAGGCGAGACGGGGCGAAGGAGCCAGGAGCTGGACCGACGGCGCTCCCCGGCCGCCGCTGGAGCCGGCTGGTGCCCGCGCGGCCCGGTCACTGCGGGTCGCTGACCCGGCGATGAAAGGTCGTCCGCGTGTCCGCACTTAAATGAAAGCCATTGAGAAGGCGCACTTTTCCCGACAGGCACATTCCAACCAGCAGTGTGAGCCGAGGCGGGAGCCCCGGGGCCCGGAGGCAAGCGGCACAGGGACAACTGTCAGGCACGCTAGCGGGGGAGCGTCTCCCCCCCCCCCGGGACCGCCCGGCCGCCGTGGAGAAAGCCGGTTCCCGGGACACCCCGGCCGGCCTCACCACGGGCGCCCGCCTCACCGCATAGCCGCTTCCACTCATGAGAAAAACTCCGATTCTGAGTTCAGCTTTGCAGGGTGACGAAGTCCTGGAGGTGGATGGTGGCGGCCCCTACAGAAATGTGAATGTGTTTGATGCCCCTGAGTGCACACTTAAACGGGGCTAAAATGGTCAATTTTATGTGATGTGTATTTTACCACAATTGATAAAAACAAAACAGAACAGGGGCGCCTGGGTGGCTCATCCGACTTCGGCTCAGGCCATGATCTCACGGTTCGTGGGTTTGAGCTCCGCGTCGGGCTCTGTGCTGACAGCTCGGAGCCTGTTTCAGATCCTGTGTCTCCCTCTCTCTCTCTCTGCCACTCCCCCGCTCATGCGCTGTCTCTCTCTCTCTCTCAAAACTGAATAAACATTAAGAAAACAACAACATCGAGGCAGAACAAACCCCCAAAGCTGACCTCCGTCCCCGCACATGTTGGTCTCTCAGCCCTGGGCGTCCAGCCGCTCGAGTAGCCCAGCCTCAGAGAAAGTGTCCCCAGCCACCGCGTCCTGCCCAGCCTGCTCGTGAACCGCGGGTCCCCTCCGTGCCCTCACTGGCTTCCGCCAGGCCCCAGGGCTGGCCTGCTCCTCCCCTGGGACGGCTGTTTCCTGAGCAGCAGGGAGGCCAGGTCACGGGCTCTGGAGGACTGGGAAACACCTCGGTGGCTTTGGTCATAGCAGAAACTGAATATGCGTTTTCACAGTGGCTTAAGGCACGTCTGGCTGGCTGCTGACCACGCCCGGAGGGCAGAGACCACGTCTGTCCTTGCTCACCAACCCCCCGCAAACGAGGGCCACAGTGCCTGGCCCAGGCGAGGTGACTGATTAGTGCTCTGTGGTCAGGGAAGTCTGGTGGCCTCAGGCCATCAGGCGGGGCCAGGAGGGGACAATGCTGAGGGAGGGGTCCTGGGGGTCCCAGGCACGGTATCGAGGCTGCAGCTTTGTCTTGCGAGCGGGGCCTCCGCGGTCCAGCCCTCTCCCCAGAGGTGCGGTCACGCTGAGGTCACATGGGGAAGGGCAGCGCAGGAGGGAAGGTCCTGCGTCTCATCTCACGGGGAAAAAGATTCAGCTTGACGTTGCCTCCTGGCTTCCTTCCCTCCCGTTCTCCTTTCTGCCTCCAGGATCTCAGCCCAGATGCGAAGGGCACGCAGTCCGGAGGGCCGCCCAGGGCAGGTGGAGGGAGGCCCCCGGGAGCCGGGCTGGCCGCAGGGAGAGCCCCGCCCCAGCCCCCCTCTCCCTCCCCAGGCCAGTCAAAAACATTGTGCCTTCTGGGGCGTCTGAGGGGCTCAGGCGGCCGGGCACCCAGCTCTGGATTTTGGCTCAGGCCGTCCCAGGGTCGTGAGATCAAGTCCGGCTTCGAGCTCTGTGCTGAGCATGGAGTTTGCTTAAGGCTCTTTCTCCCTCTTGCTCTCTGCCCTCTCCCCCACTCATTCACTCTCAAAAAATAAATAAATAGATAAAAGAACATTCTGCCTATTCTGCCTTCTTCTGGCCTCACAGCCCGAGCCCCAGGCCTCAGAGTGGAAGGACCTGCGGCCTCCAGATGCTCCGGTAAAGACACGCTTTGGGGCCAAGAGAACCCCGCCCGGTTCTCCTTCTGGAACCATCTGTATCATCCCTGCACTTTCACACCAAGGAGCCCAACCCAGAAAAGCCTGGATTAGAAACTGCAGACCAGCAGACTCCCTGTTTATAATCCAACAGATTCCATACAAAGGACGTGTGTTAACACAGTACAGACTCGAAAACGATCCCAGAAGCCCGCGGCACATTGATCACCAGAGACACAAACGCAGCCACATTAAGAAATAAATGACCAGAAGCTTCCCAAGGAGGAAAGGCCGTTTACAGGAGCAGCAGCATGAGGCTGGAGAAGCCCGTTTTGTTAATTGTTTCCAACACTGAAATGACCAGTGTAAATTTCCGCTGCAGAGGAACCGTCAAACCAGGGAGAGAAGACAGGCTTGGCGTTCAACCACCGGGTCGTTAAAGGGAAGTTAAGCCTGGTGGCCCTCCCGGCTCGGCATCCTTCGTGCTTATGGATGCTGAGGGCCTGGGCAGAGCGCAGAGGGAGGGGACCTGGGGACCAGCCCAGGCTCAGCACGGAGGGGAGGGAAGAGAGCAAGACACACGCATCAGGACCCCAGGTCAGAGCCTCAGCAGGACCAGACCCGCCCTGGAAAGCACCGCGCTTACATAGCAAGCCCGGGACCTCTGCGGCCGGGCAGGTAGCGCGTGCCAGCCGCCCGCCCCTGTGCCCGCCACCCCGCCCTCCTGGTTTCGCCACCACCTCAGCGTCAGGCACGTTGAGTCAGGGTGGGCGCTGAGGGCGCCGCTGGAGGTGCACACGCGCCATGTCTTCACCCCAGCGGGCCGCCCCGCACCCCAGCGTCCAGAGAACACGTGGGTGTGTCTACTTAGAACTTCCTGCACAATCAGGGGAGAAAGCAAACGGTGGGCGCAGAAGCCCCAAGTGCTCGCGTGGTGCGATGGTGAAGACCTGGGCAGCGGGCTGGAGGCCGGGGGACGAGGCCCGCGGGGAGGGCCTCCCGTGGCTGGACTCGGGGGGCTGTCCCAGGGGAAGGGGCCCGGAGTGTGGGGCCAGCGGTCGCTGCGGTCGATGTGACGTTGGCCTGGAGGCGCCCTCCAGGGGCAGACAGCAGGGGAGTCAACCCTTCCCTGAGGTCAGCCGCAGCGGTGACCTTCAGCAGGAAGCCTGGCAGGGACAGCGGGAAGGGCGGCGGAGGGGCGTGCAGACCCCAGGGAGGGGCAGGGCTGAGCAGAGGACCCAGGTCTGGTGTGCAATCCCGGGCCCAGGGTGGGGGCCCTGAGGTACCAGGACCAAGAGGCACAGATCCTGACTGAGGACAAGACCCTTCCCCTCTCTGGGACTTGGGCTCCTCACTTCTAGATGATTCTTTGTGATGCTGTCATTTCGTCCTTCGCAGAGAAATCAGAACAGTGCCTGGCGTAGAGTAGCAGGTGAGGTTTTCTCCCTCACTATTTCCTCTTTTTTATAACAGTTTTTTATTGCTATGCCATCATTCACAGCCTCTTAGATCTTGTATCAGGAAAGCAAACTTCGCATACTGAGACCCTGGAACTTGGCCTTGATGCCACCGACTGCCCTGGGAAAGGCAGACCCTGTGCACTGGCTCCCGGGGCATCAGGCACGTGGATGAGGCTACTGCCAGTACTGAGAATAAATGCCACTCACATCTGCGTAAATATTTTCAATGCACATAAAGTTCGGAAACAATAAGCATGTACACTGATGTATCAGTCTGTCTGGAAATCCTGTTTGGAATTGAAGTCATAACTTCCATCAGCCCCCAGCTGAAAGGCACCATTATAACGTTCTTTCTTTCCAACCATATTCTTCTGGGGAGAAAGCAGGTGTGCCCGGGTGGGGACTGCTAAGTCCCTTCCCCATTAGTGTGGAGGGCCCCCTGGGCCAGTGGGTGGCACTGTCCTTACCACCACAGAGCACCCCCCACCCCCGCCCAGGCGGCCCCTGGAAGGGGCGTGTGGACCCTGCAAGTCCCCGTGGAACCTGGGGTCGATGGGGGAGGGGGGAGGGGGGAGGGGGCAGGGTTCTTGCCCCTGAAAGCCCATCAGTGTTGGGCTGGCCTATCCCAGAAACACTTCTAAAGGGGACATAATCCTCCTTAGTACCGAAGTTAACAAGAAGGCAAACAGGTCCATGTGCCATCAATGTGGGGGGGGGGGGGCACTGAAGACAGCGACAAAGCAAGTCAACTCAGGGGCACAGATCAGCTTCCAGAAAGGCAGGTCAGGGGCCAGGGGGGTCCCAAGTCCCTCCTTCTAATCCTAAATCCCAGCAGACACACCGCCTGATGCCTTCTCCCCTCCACCCACCCTAAGGCTGGGGAGCCCCCTGCACCCCCGGGGCGCCCACCAGCCCCCACCCCCTCGGTGGCACCCGAGGCGGAGGGGGTGCGTCTGACTTCCTGCTGCCCGGCCAGCGGCCACCCGGGTCCTCGGAAGTAACACTCATCCCCGCAGGAAGCCCAAACCCTCAGGTGCGGGGAGAAGGCGCTGCTGACCGTCCTGCTTCTCTGGGAGACAAGGTCAAAGCGACAGGCGGGAGGCGTTTTCTAGGAAGAGTGTGGAGCCCGAGCCCCCCCTCTGACCCCTGACCCCCGTCAAACGCTTCACTGCGGCTTCCACACGGTGAGCCTCCCTCCGCTGTGCCGCCACCCCGGAAACAGGAACAAGTGAAATCACTAGACACCGGGGGGGGGGGGGGGC
>NW_024081046.1:418807-430825 GCF_003009895.1 Hyaena hyaena | reverse complement strand
CCCCCCCCCCCCCCCCCGCCCCGGCCGCGTCCCTGCAGCGTAGAGGCCTGTGCACCTGCGCCGGCTCCCAGGAGCCCCCGGGAAATATGGGCGCGATTGAGACAGGTGGCCGATGGCCTGCGGGGGTCGCTCGGAGAAGCGGAGGGGACCCCGGCTCCGGGCAAGGGCGCCCCGGCCGCGGGCCCCCGCCAACAGAATGTCACTCTGCCACCCCTACCCGGCCACCACCCTGCCCCCTCCCCCGGCCGTCCCCGGACCCCACCCCGGGCCACCCCTGGGCCACCCGCCGGCCATCCCCGGGGCCGCGGGCTGGGAGAGTGCGCGGGGCCCCCCGCCCCCCGCCGCGCAGGGCGCAGGGGCCCGGGACGCGCGGGGCCAGGCGCGGGCGCAGCGCAGAGGCCCGGCGGGGCGGCGCGGGGGGCTGGGGGCGGCCGGCGGCTGCTCACCGAGGCTCCCCACGGGCGGCGGGCTCCGGGCGGCGTCCGACGGCCCGGCTCGGCCATTGCAGAGGCGCTGCGGCGGGCGGGGGGCGCACGTCACCGCGGGCGGGCGCCCCGAACCCAGGGCCCTCCCCCGACACTCCCCGCAGCGCCGCCGGGCGCGGCCCCGCGACACCCCGACCCCACCTCTTTTCCTTCTCTGCCCATCTCAGTCTGGCGGAGAGCAGGTTTGCATCTGCGGAAGCCAGGCGACGATGCTGCCGAAAATAACCTGGCGCTGCGCAGGGCGGAGGGGGGAGGGCGCGAGGCCGCCAGCCTCCGCGGGCCGCGCTGCCGGGGCGCGTTCGCCGTCAGAGCCACTCACCCGCGGTCCTCGCTGGATGTCGGGGGCTGCCGCGCAGCCCGGAAGGCTTGCACGTGCGTGTGGTAACCCTTAACTCCCGGCTTCCGTCTCCAGACGCTGCCTTCCACCGCCCCGGATGAGAGAGAAATGCTCTTTGGAGCCGTGCAGGCAACAGTCCTATCCGTGCTCCGGAACCAGACCCACAATTCCATCGTTAAGCCGTGGGCTCTGGGGCTGCTGGCCTCCGGGTCCCAGCACCCCCGCTTCCACGCGCTCTGGGCCTGGGGGCTCCCCTGTAAGGTGCCCACCTCCTAGAGTTGCTGGAGGGGCTCACTGAGCTGACGGCTGCGCCCCGCAGGGTAAGAGTTGTATGAGAACCGGCACACAGGGTAAAATGTCCCCTGCGGAGGACCTTCCTTCTCCCACACCCAGGCTTAGAAATCAGCAGACCCCAAAGTTCTGGGCGTGAGAGCGAAGTGTTTGCCAACAGATGATTCCTGGTGACCCTGACAGGCGGGTCCTCCCTTCCTCCTGGACCCAGACGCCCTGGCCACTGTGGACTGTTGGCTAAGAACGCGTTTGCAAGCACAGAAGCTCATGTGAAGAGTTGTTCGCCCACCGGACACCCTGTGGCACCTTTAACTGGCCCATCCCAACACGGAGTGTGACTTGCGAGTCCCACAGACAGGGTCAGCCCTTCCTTGGTGGGCGGGTTGGTGTGTGAGAGAACGCGATCCATAGGCCTCCGGATGGCGCTCCTGGGGGAGGCTCCGCGGGCAGGGAAGGAGAAACCACCCCCGGATGAGCCTTTACTCCACGGAATCGCTGTGCTCCCAGAGGGCCGGCGGGCCCCAGGGTGCATGCAGGGGCTCCGGGTTGGTCTCAGCGGCTGAGAGACTGAGCCGGAGGCACAGCAGGGGCTGTGCTGACCGAGGCCGCGGAGCCCATGTGGAATGGCCATCACTACGGCTGGGACTCCCTCGGAGCGGCGTGTGCGACGGAAGAGGCCGGCCGCCCCTGCAGAACGGTGTCTTCCCGCCTGACCATCAGGAGGCGCATCTGCGGAGCACGCATGTGGGACAGAGAGAGCCCCACACCTGAGCCCGCTCCGAAAGGTCCGTCCAGATGTCCTTAATCCCAGTCCTCCAGAGTGGTTCCTTCTCAGTCCTTGGTCGTCAGCGTAGGTGAATACGGCAGCTCACTCTCCTTCCCAGGAAAGTGGATAAAAACATGCTGCTTGCAGGCGCCCATTGGGTGGACTTCCCTCTCCCCTCCCCCACGACCACCCCTACCCCCAGTTCGGGCCGGGTCCAGCAGTGCCCCACCCAAGACCGTCACGGCACACAGTCCCGTGCACACCAGGCTCTATTTCTCAGCCATCAGTCAGCGGGTTTTAGGGAGCTTGTCATAGAACTAAAGATGCCAGTGGAGGGAAGGTGACTTCAGAGGTCGGCTACCTGCCCAGGTGACTTATTTACGTGTTTAGGGTGGGCTTGAGGACAATCTTGTCTCCATCTGCTCGGGCGGCCGCAACGAATCCCTACAGACTGGGGGACTTACACAGCACATGCCGTTCTGGAGCCGGAAGTCCAAGATCAGGGTGTCTCCAGGGAGGCCTCTGTCCTGATTAGTGCGGGTTCAGACTCAGTGTGCAGTGATGCCCTAAAGGTCCAGTGTTTCCCGTCCCCTAGTGTGCGATCTGGGGAGAGCGGCGGCAGGCCCTCTTCGGAAAGGCCAGGAGGAAACTTTGCTAGTACTCATGGTGCTCACACGGGGTCCTTCCCCAGCGACACCCGACCTCTCCTTAATTAAAAGGATTCATGGTCTGTGAACTGATTCAAGTCTGACCATCGCGTGAAGGCCGTGACTTCTAGGACAGTGACTCAAGTCCGGTGCCGCTCACTAACTTGAGAGTTTGCCATTCCAGTCAAATGGGTCGAATAGGCCCCTAGGGGTCTTCTCATCTAAAGGCTGGGGGAGACAGGCAAGTTCCCCTAGAACAGCACAGAGGCTCCCCTCCACCAAGGCGTCAAGGCAGACACCGGCGGGGCAGGTGCCTGGACCCTGGGGAAGCAGTGCAGTGGCTGTTCTACCTTCCCACCGCGGGGGTGGCGCTGCCACGAAATGAGCTGTCCTGGAGGAGGGACCAGCATGTGCACAGTCACTGTAATTACAACTTCTCTATACACTTGAATGTTTTTCAAAACAAAAGTTGAATATGGGTATGAAGCTTATATAAGGCATAGCAACATTTTATGACATAAAATTGTACCAGTTCAGAGGTAGCTGGTGACTCAGTTGGTTAAGCGTCCAACCCTTGGTTTTGGTTCAGGTCATCATCTCATGGTTCTTGAGATGAAGGCCCGCATCAGCTCTGTGCTTACAGCCTCCCTCTCTCTCTGCCCCTCCCCTGCTCTCTCTCTCTCTTAAAAATAAATAAATAAACTTAAAAAAATATTGTACCAATTCAGTGTCACTAGCAGAAAATTAAAAACAAAACAAAACATAGGGGTCCCTGGGTGGCTCAGTCGGTTAAGCATCTGACTTCAGCTCAGGTCATGATCTTGCAGTTCGTGGGTTCGAGCCCTGCGTCAGGCTCTGTGCTCACAGCCAGCTCAGAGCCTGGAGCCTATTTCACAGTCTTAATCTCCCTCTCTCTCTGACCCTCCCCTCATCATACTGTCTCTCTCTCTCATAAATAAATAAAAACATTTTTAAAAAATTTTAAAAAAAGAAAGAAAAATGCCCCCTTAAATGTTTGTAATGGCACCACTGACAATAACCAAATTATGGAAAGAGTGCAAATGTCCACTGATTCACAAATGGGTAAAGAAGATGCTGTATACATATACAATGGAATATTACTTGGTGATCACAAAGAATGAAATGTTCCCATTTGCAACAATGTGGATGGAACTAAGAAGTATTATGCTAAGTGAAATAAGTCAGGCAGAGAAGACAGATACCATATGATTTCCCTCATAAGTGGAATTTAAGAAACACAACAGATGAACACAGGAGAAGGGAAGGAAAAATAAGATAAAAACAGAGCGAGAGGCAAACCATAAGAGATTCTTAAGTGGAACAAACGGAGGTTTGCTGGAGGGGAGAAGGGTGGGGGGGGTGCTAAATGGGTGATGGGGATTAAGGAGGGCGCTTGGTGGGATGAGCCCTGAGTGTTATATGTGAGTGATGAGTCGCTAAATTCTACTCCTGAAACCATTTATTACACTATATGCTAACTAACTTGGATTTAAATAAAATTCAAAAAACTGTTTTCTAGTATAATAAATATGCATTTATAAGCTAAAAAAAAAAAAGAAGAAGAAATAGGTAAGGGCTTCCCTGATGCTTAGCGAGGGGGAGTGAACCTTCCCTCTAATTTTTTCCATTCTTCATTCTCTCATTCTCCAGCCCCACAAAATCCAGTGGTGGTGGTGGTGACAACAGAGGCTACAGGAGCCTAACACTCTTGGTGGGGGGAGGGGGGAGCAGCTCCCTCTCTAACTGGGGGACTCTGCTCCCAAAAAGTGTGGGCAAATTGCTGTTGCTTTCTGTTCTCCTCCGCTTCCTCCCATGTGGCCCAAGATGCAGGTGCAGTAATCAGAAGTAAATAACAAAGCTTTCTGGGAAAACGCCCAATGAGAGATGCTCTGGGAAGCTGATAAGTATGAGGAGACACAGAAAGGGAGTTACTAAGAAAAGTGATATAAGAAAGCTGTGTGTGATCTCCTGGAATCGCCCCTGGGCTGCAGAGACACACATCAGAACCTGAGCAGCCTACCATAGACCATGAGGCTGCACAAAGGGCCAGGGCACGGCCCCTGGTCCCACTGGGTGGTACATCCAAGGGACACACCCAAATAGCACTACACAGGCCAGAAGGAACTTTCAGCATGACTTCAGCTGTGTCACATGCCTCATAAAATGACATCTATTAACATTTTCCAAAAATGAAAAAGTACCAGAGTCTCATAACATACTCTTCAATATGTACAGGATACAACCCAGAATTGCCCGGCAAACAAAGAGCTATGAACATCTCAACTGGAATGCGAAGAGATAACAGTCACCAGTGCCAAAATAACAGACATTGGGATTATGTGACAAGGCAAGCATTATAGAAATGCTCCGGCCAGTAAGAGGAAACACTTTTGAGAAAGTGGAGAGCCAAAAAATAGAAAATATAAAGAAGAATGAAATGGAAATTTTAGAAGTAAAAAAATATAATAACCAAAATGGATAGCTCACTAGAGAGACACAGTAGTGGAATGAGGATGGCAGAGGAAAGAGGCAGTGAACCTGAAGACGGATCAATAGAAATGAGCCATTTTGCATTACAGAGAGGAAAAAACAAAAGAAAAAAGACCCAGGGACCTGTGGTTCAATACTGAACCACCTCACATCTGTGTTATATAACAAACTCGTGGAAAAAGAGGGAGGTGTGGTTAAGAGAAAAATATTTGAAGAAATAATGGCTGAAAAGTTGCCTAATTCGGTAACCAGGACAAAGAAAACACCCTGAAAGCAGCCCAGGAAAAACGATATACTGTGTACAAGGAAATGATTCCAATTACTGCAGAAAACACAGAGGTTAGAGGATGTGGGGAAGCATTGTTAAACGCTGGGAACAAAGCCTGTCAGAATTCTACATGCAGAGAAAATATCCTTCAAGAATGAAAGTGCTGTGGACTGAATGTGTGTGTCCTCTCCAAGTCCATATGCTGAAATCTTACCCCCCCCCCTCGCCACAGTGCGATGGTGGTTGGAGGTGGGGCCTTCAGAAGGTGATCAGGTCACGAGGCAGAGCCCTCGTGGTGGTGGTGAAATTGGTGCCTTAGTAAAAGATACACCACAGACCCTTCTTTGCCCCTCCACCCTGGAAGGACACAGCAAGGTCACCATCTGTGAGGCAGGCAGTGAGCCCCACCCGACGCTGACTCTGCTGGCACCTCCCTCTTGGACTTGCAGCCTCTCGAACTATGAGAAATGAATTTCTGTTGTTTATGAAGCCCCCCGACCCCAGGCATGCTATTCCTTATAGTAGCTGAATGGACTAAGGCTGAAAGTGAAATAAAATAGTCTCAGATGAAGGAAAAACATCAGAATTTGTAGAGAGCAGACTTGCTGTAGATGAGAGGCATCAGAAGGAAGCAATCAACTGAACTTAGAATATGGGAAGTTATTTAGGAAAGAAAACACATCTGATCTGAAAGCTTAAAAATAGAGATGGCTTGAAAGTGAATGGATGAGGAAAAAGCACACCTGTTAATACCACCCCAACACCAACCCCAACACTGCTGTAGCTACATTAATACCTGACAGAACAGACTTTATGGCAAAACAAATTACTAGAAATAAAGATGGTTGCTTATAAGAGGTTCAATTCATCAGAAAGGTATATGAATTTTAAATGTGTATGCATATAATAACAGGTTTCAAATACATAAAACAAAACGTTACAGAAGTATAAGGAGACATAGAAAAATACATAACCATAGTGGAAGAAAATAACATTTCTGTATCAATCATTATTAGAATACACAGAAAATTAAGCCATAAGTATACAAAAATTTGAACAACCTCATTAACAAACTTGATCTAACAGACATATATACAAGATTATATTCAACAACGTGCAATATTTTCAAGCCCAAGTAGTTCCTAGCAAGTCTCAAGAAATGTCCATGCACATTGACAAAATACGGCCTCCTTTCCTGATAAAAACCCTTGAGATAGTAGGGATAGAAGGAACATACCTCAAGATCATAAAGGCCATATAGGATAGATCCACAGCTAATATTATCCTCAATGGGGAAAAACTGGGAGTTTTCCCCCTAAGGTCAGGAACACGGGAGGGAGGCCCACATTCACTATTATTGTTCAACATAGTGTTGGAAGTCCTAGCCTCAGCAATCAGACAACAAAAAGAAATAAAAGACATCCAAATTGGCAAGGAAGAAGTCAAAATGCCACTCTTCACAAATGACATGATACTCTATGTGGAAAACCCAAAAGACTCCACAAAAAAACCTGCTAGAACTGATCCATGACTTCAGCAAAGTCGCAGGATATAAAATCAACATACAGGAATCTGTGGCATTTCTATACACCAATAATGAAGCAGCAGAAAGAGAAATCAAGGAATCTATCCCATTTACAATTGCACCAAAAACCATAAAATACCTAGGGATAAACCTAACCAAAGAGGTAAAAGATTTATATGCTGTAAACTATAGAAAGCTTATGAAGGAAATTGAAGACACAAAGAAATGGAAGAACATCCCATGTTCATGGATCAGAAGAAAAAATATTGTTAAAATGTCTATACTACCTAAAGCAATCTACACAGTCAATGCATCCCCTATCAAAATAACACCAGCATGTTTCACAGAACTAGTACAAACAATTCTAAAATTTGTATGGAATGAGAGAAGACCTCGAATAGCCAAAGTCATGTTGAAAAAGAAAACCAAAGCTGGAGGCATCACGGTTCCAGATTTCAAACTATAACACAAAGCTGTAATCATTAAGACAGTATGGTATTAGCACAGAAACAGACACTCAGATCAATGGAACAGAATAGAGAACCCAGAAATGGATCCACAAATGTTGAACTAATCTTCAACAAACCAGGAAAGAATATCCAATGGAAAAGAGACAGTCTATTCAGCAAATGGTGTTGGGAAAACTGGATGGCGACATGCAGAAGAATGAAATCGGACAGCTTCCTTATACCATACACAAAAATAAACTCAAAATAGATGAAAGATAAAAATGTGATGCAGGAAACCATCAAACCAACCCTACAGGAGAAAACAGGCAGCAACCTCTCTGAGCTCAGCCACAGCAACTTTTTACTCAACACATCTCTGGAATCAAGGGAAACAAAAGCAAAAATGAACTATTGGGGCCTCATCAAGATAAAAAGCTTCTGCACAGCAAAGGAAACAATCAACAAAAACTAAAAGGCAGCCTGCTGAATGGAAGAAAATATCTGCAAATGACATATCAGATAAAAGGTTAGTATCCAAAATCTATAAAGAATTTACCGAACTCAACACCCCAAAGACAAATAATCCAGTGAAGAAATAGGCAAAAGACATGAACAGACACTTCTCCAAAGAGGACATGCCGATGGCCAACAGACACATGAAACGAATGCTCCACATCACTCATCATCAGGGAGATACAAATCAAAACCACAATGAGATACCACCTCACACCTGTCAGAATGGCTAAAATTAACAACCTAGGCAACAACAAATGTTGACAAGGATGTGAAGAAAGGGGAACCTTTTTGCACTGCTGATGGAGATGCAAACTTGGTGAAGTCACTCTAGAAAACAGTATGGAGGTTCCTCAAAAAATTTAAAATAGAACTACTCAACGACCCAGCAATTGCACCACTAGGTATTTATCCACAGTATTTAAAAATGCTGATTTGAAGGGGCACACGCACCCAATGTTTATAGCAGCGCTATAGACAATAACCAATGTATGTAAAGAGCCCAAATGTCCATAGACAAATGAATGGATAAAGAAGATGTGATATGTGCATGCGCACGCACACACACACACACACACACACACACACAAATGGAATACTATTGAGCAATCAAAATGAACAAGATCTTTCCATTTGCAGCAACATGGATGGAACTAGTGTGTATTATGTTAAGGAAAATAGGTCAGTCAGAGAAAGACGAATATCATATCATTTCACTCGTGAAATTTGAGAAACACAACAGATGAACACAGGAGAAGGGAAGGAAAAATAAGATAAAAACAGAGAGGGAGACAACCATAAGAGACTCTTAAGCACAGAGAACAAACTGAGGGGTGCTGGAGGGGAGGGGGGGATGGGCTAGACGGTGATGGGCACTGAGGAGGGCGCTTATTGGGATGAGCACTGGGTGTTGTGTGTGAGCGATGAATCACTGGCTTCTATTCCCGAAACCAATACTACACGGTATGTTAATGAACTTGAATTTAAATAAATTAAATAAAAAATAAATAAGAAAAAACTCGGATAGATTCAAAAAAACATTTTTTCAGGCATTAAAATCATACAGAGCAGATTCTTTGACCATAATGCCATTAGGCTGGAAATCAATAACAAAAGATAACTAGAAAATAGCCATATGTTTGGAAATTAATAAACGCACTGCTAAATCACTCATTTTGGTCAAAGGATAAACCATGACAAAAATTAGAAAAGGCTTTTCAATAGGCAGTGGTGAAAATACTAAATAGGAAGCTTGCGGAATGGACTAAAGTGTATGTAGTATGTCTGTGTCTGAGCGTACACAGCAGGGAAAACGGGTGACAATAAGGAGCTGAGCTTCTGCGTCCAGGACCCAGGGAAGCCGCAAACGGAAGCCCAATGCAGGAAACAGAGAAACGAATAAAGACGAGGCAGCACGTAAAGAAAACATGCAGCAGAGACGAGGTGCTAAGCCGGGAAGGGCTCTCTGAAAACACCCACACAACTCAGGAGCCTCTGACAAATTTATGAAATCCTTCAGAAATTAAAATCATACAAGAATGTAAATTCTGCGCCAATAAATTTGAAATTTTAAATGAAATGTACCAATTCCTAGAAATGTAGCAAAATTAACTCAGAAAAAAATTGATTTTTAAAGACATTGAATCAGTAGTGAAAAAAACCCCCAGACCAAACTCTAAGCACAGATGGCTTATTGGCAGTTTTCACCAAATGTACAAGAACAGAAGATAAAATGCTATACACACTCCTCCAGATAATAGAAAAAGGGGTAACAGTCCCCAACTTATTTCATGAGAATAGCAAAGCCTGGTAAGGATGAGGGGAAATGTCATCAGTCAATCTTAACATCAGTAAATGTGTAATTAGTGAATGTGGTGGGGAAATGAATGCAGGAAAAATAAGCAGATAAAATTCAAATTGATTCATAATTTTTTAAAAATCTAAGCAAATTTGGGGACACCTGGGTGGCTCAGTTGGCTGAGCGCCGACTTCAGCTCAGGTCACGATCTCTCTCAGTTCATGAGTTCGAGCTCGGCGTCAGGCTCTGTGCTGATGGCCGGGAGCCTGGAGCCTGTTTCAGATTCTGTCTCCCCTTCTCTCTCTGCTCCCCTCCCACTCATGCGCTGTCTCTGTCTCAAAAATAAATAAACATTAAAAAATGTAAACAACATACTTCTAAATAATGCGCGGATCAAAAAGGAAATCACAGAAGTTAGAAGCTGTCGTAATCTGAGTGATAATAAAAACACGAGAGAGAACACCTGTGCGTACACTTGCAGTGCTCGTGTCAGAAGACGCTCAGCCCCCCTAGAAACGCAGGAGTGAATCACACCCCAGGAACCGCACCTGCTCCCCACAGTCCTGCGCCGCACCGAGAGGCACACCCGGGCCCCCGGGCCGAGAGCAGACAGCGCCCCCAGAGGAAAACCCGGGCGTGGAGAGCGCCGGGCAGGCCACCGCGTGACAGAAGAGCCGCGCACGCATTCTGGTGTCCAAGCCCACAGCGCAGCCGGCCGCCCTGGGTGACCCAGTCCTCAGCGCCCTTCACGGTAATTAACACAGATGGCGGGGGGGGGGGGGGGTGCCCTGAAGGCCCAGCTGGAGGAGCGTGTGACTCTTGATCTCCAGGTTGTGAGTTCGGGCCCCATAGTGGGTGTAGACTTTACTCCAAAATAAAATGTAAAAAAATCTTTAAAAACAAACCACCCACAGATGACAGTGACAATAATCAGCCACTTTGGCGGTGCTGGCGGCCCCACCCCCACGTCACCGTGAGGCCCCTTTTAGGGTGAAAACCCCAGACGTCCGCCCCGCCCAGCGTGTTCACTGTGCAGGGACCGCTGTTCTAGCCTCTGTCCTCACGGAACTTTTCCAGTGAGGAGACGGACAGTGAGACGTGTTTAAGATGTCAGGATAAGTGCTTTGGAGAAAAATAACTAAATGCAGGGTAAAGCAGGTTAGAACATTCCAGCAACAGCAGTAGGGAGAGAAAGTTTCTATGACCTATAAGGAGGTCAGGTGGCCTAAGAAGATCAGTTGGAGAGAGGGAGCCATGCAGGTATCTGGAGAGAGAGCATTCCAGCCGGAGGGCAGCAGACTCCGAGGCTGTGAGAGCGTGCTGGGGTGCGACGAGGCTACAGCCGTCCAGTCCGGCTCTTGCTAGCGTGATGGGGCCACACGGTGCAAAGGGTGAGAGGGCAAGTTCAACGACCGTCCGTCCCAGACCCCCACCAGGGCCAAGACACGCGGAGTAATGCAGGCGCGATGGGCCGCGGGCTCCCTCCTCGGCACCCACACGCCCCCGGTCCTTCTCGGTCTGGGCCCTGCCCCTCCGTCACCAGACCTCCTCAGCCCTCCCTCGCCCCAAGCTCCCCCTGCCAACGCTGGCGCCACGCGGCTGCTCCCGGCCGGTTTCTTCTGCGGTCTTTCTGGGCACACGCTCCGTCCTTGTGGGAACCACAGGCGCATCGTCTTCCAGACCCTTTCTCTCCTCGCCCTGGGCCTCATCCGGCTCTGTCTCAACACGGCCATCCCTTCCGATGGGAAGGTTCCACCGTTTCCGCCCCCACCTGCCCTGGACCAGGCCAGCAGCCTGGATCCACCACCTGCTCCCAGCCTCGCCCCAACAGCAGCCAGAGAGATGCCCTAACGTGTGGGCCGCTGCCCGAGCCCCAGCCGGTGGCGTCCAGCAGGCCTGGTCCCCTGCCCCCCTCTGCCCGTCCCTGTGCCCCCCGACCCTGGGATCCGCTGGGTGCCCGGCGCCCACCCTGGGTCGCTGCACTGCCCGCTCCCCTCCCAGGATGTGCCTCCCTCCCTTCCTTCAAGACTCTGTGAAGACGTCACCCCAGCAGCCTTCCTGACACAGCCCAGGTGACACAGCGGCCCCCCAGACGGCCCGGGTGAGACACCAGTCGCCCTTCCCCAGTCTGTGTCCTTATTAGACTTTTTCTCCATTATGTGAACTGACCCCTGAGATGGCGTGCTCTTTCAGGCACCTGCTTGTGTGTCTGTCCCACCAGAACACAGAATTCGCAAGGGCACAGACCATAACTCCGTGCTCTGCCTCATGTCGTCTCCCCAGAGCCCAGAGCAATGCCTGTCGCATAGCGAGCTCCATACAGGTGTATGCAAGCATACGGGTGACCAAGAGCATACAGGTGACCACAGCATACAGGTGACCACAGCGTACAGGTGATCACAGCGTACAGGTGACCACAGCGTACAGG
>NW_024081046.1:230750-414618 GCF_003009895.1 Hyaena hyaena | reverse complement strand
CACAGCGTACAGGTGAGCACAGCGTACAGGTGAGCACAGCGTACAGGTTTACGCAAAGACCATGATGAGAGCCTGCCTCCTTGTTTCTCCGTTCCCACTGGACACCACCTTAGTCTGTGGGCAAAATCTTCTAAAAACACCAGTCGGATCACACCCATCCCCTGCTTGTAAGTCTTCAGCATTGAAAGCATCTCATTATCCTCAGGTGGAGCCCAAAATGCTCCTGTGGCCGCGACACCCTCCTCAGCCGGCCTTTTCCTGTTTCCCCCGACTCGTCTTCAGCACCCTCTTCTGCTTGCTTATTCTGCTTCATGATGAACAGGTTTCTTTTCCTCAAATAACTTCCACTTTCTGTGTCTTGGGACCTTTAACTTGTTCTTCATGGTTGAGAGAAGCACTTTTTCTTCTGTTTCTGACTCAATGTTACCTCCTCAAGGAACTTTGGAAGGATGGATGATGGATGGATGGAAGGAAGGAAGAGGGATGATGCATGGATAGATGGACGGATGAACCATAGAAGGATGAAGGATGAGGATCGATGGATGGATCGATGGGTGGATGAGTAGATCAACAGATGGACGATAGGAGGATGAAGGATGCACGGGGGGGGGGGGGGGCAGTGGAAGGGTGGATGAAGGGATGAAGGGATGGAGGGATGGGAGGTAAGAGGAAGGGACAGAAAGATGGAAGGCAAATGAATAAACTAATGAAGCCACACTTAATTGCACTGTTTCTCATAAACGTAGCGTTGTTTCTGGATCAGGTTTCCTGAGAAGACACGCACACTCTGGAAGTCAGGTAACCAGTAGTGTCCACAGAGGTGACGGAGTTGGATGAGGTCATGGGAGTGGGGCCCACGATGGGATTAGAGCCCCGGAGAAGCATCCCTTCTCTCCAGCACTCGGGGCTCGGGACGCAGCGAGACGTCGGCCCTCAGCAGCCAGCAGGGGGCTCCCTCCAGGACCCGACTGGGCTTCCAGCCTCCAGAGCTCTGGGAAGCACTTTGTTCAAGCCGCCTGGTCTGTGATGGTTTTAGTGCCTGGGCTGACTGGGGCGCCTCTCTCCCGTGCTTGTGACAGGTATGTGCCTTTCACTCAGTTCCGTCAGCAATCCCAGGGAGCACGCGCCCCTGCACGCCTGTCCGTGTGCCTGCACGCCGGCCGCGGAGGCACCCCCAGCCCCGAGCCTCGGCTCACCGGCTCAGCCAGCCCTGGGCCCTCTCCGAGCCGGCTCGGGGCGCCTCGCACACGCCTGTACACAAAGTGTGCGCTTCACACACTATATGTAAACACGTGTACACTCCACTCAAGGGTGACCCACCCCACGAACCCCCACTGTCACCCCAGACTCGGGTCCTTGGTGGAGGCGTCAGGGACACAAAAGACACAACCAGGCCCGACAAGAGGAAGAGGAAGGGTTTTATCTGCAACAAGTGAGGAGAACACGGGGCCTTCCCACAGCAGCGTCTCCCCGAACAGCGAACCTGGGGAGGGGTCAGCCCAAGGGGGGTCATTCACCGAGGGGCCTGCGCCGAGGGGCTCCAGCGCGCACTGGTGGCGGCAAGTCTGGAGGTGACGGAGTCCAGGCCGGGGTCCCCAGGCCGGCCCGGGGCAGCTCCGCCCAGTACCTGGTGCCCAGAGGGGTTCAGACCCCGCCAGGATCGCCCCTGAGGGCGCGTCGGGTCCGTCTTCACTTCCCAGCCAGGCCTGGGGGTGGCACCCCCGTGAGCCGTCCTGTCCCCCGGGTGGTTGGGTTCCTTCCTGCCTGCGGGCGGCTGTGCCCGTCCCTCCTGCTTTCCCAAGACGCCCGGGGCCTCAGATGACTGCTCCTCCTCTTCTTTATTTTTTCAAGTAGGCTTCACACCAGCGTGGAGCCCGATGTGAGGCTTGGACTCAGAACCCTGAGCTGAGGGGGCGCCTGGGTGGCTCAGGTGGCTGAGCGTCCGACTCCGGCTCAGGTCGTGATCTCGCGATTTGTGAGTTCGAGCCCCACGTCGGGCTCTGTGCTGACAGCTCGGAGCCTGGAGCTGCTTCGGCTTCTGTGTCTCCCCCTCTCTCTGCCCCTCCCCTGCTTGTGCTCTGTCTCTCTCTGTCTCCCAATAACAAATAAACATTAAAAAAAAAAAAACAAAAAAAAAAAGACCTGGGCTGAGATCAAAAGTCAGTTGCTTGGCTGAGTGAGCCACCCAGGCGCTCGTGAAATGACTTCTCCGATGTCCTGAAAGCTGTGTCTGTCTGTCTTTCTGGGGGCCCTTGGCCCTTTCTGTGTACACAGTTGAGTTACTCAGTTTTACTCATTTTTGAGTCTTCCTCCTCAGCAGAGCCAGGCTTCAGCTGCCGGGCACCTCACAAGGACTCAAAACCGAGCTAAACAAACGACTGGAGCCGCGGAAGGGACAGCAGCCAGCGAGACGCCCGGCGATGTCCCTGGACCTAGCACAGGGGACCTCGCCCTCGAAGGCAGCTAGGGGCTCCTTCCGCTCCGGCCCCCGTGCACTTGACCGGTTCCGCCGTCTCCAGAGACGCTCGGCTCCGTCCGGACGCCCTCGGTGCAGCCGGCGGAAAGGAAGTCAGGTCCGCGCACAGAGACACCGTCCATGCGGTCCGCTCCGTGCTCAAAGTCTGCGTTTTCCTCCCCCCAACATCGATCATGAGAATTTCCCAACACACAGGAGAGTTGGATGATCCCTGAGCGAGTGCGCACACGAGCCTGGTTAGCACATCGCGGTAGTGTTTGCTTTGGCACGATCCCTCCGTCCGTCCGTCCGTCCATCATCCAGCCACCTCCCTTCGTGATGCACCCCGAAGTGGCACACACGCCCCCCTGAACACTCGACCTGAGGCTCAAGGCTGGTTTCCAGCTCCTTTCTGGGGAAGGAGCGATGGGCTGGGGAGACCTGTCTGTGGGGTCCGTCCACGCAAGGCAGAGCCCATCGGGACACAGAGGGCGACCACCTCGCCAGCACGCCCCCAGCCAGCCCTGCCCCCACCCGCAGGGCAGCGGTCCTGGCGTCCTTCAGCCGGGAGCTCGTGTGGCGGACGCTGGGGGAGGCTTCCTGAGGCCCATGGGCACCGGGAGTCACTCCGCTTACCGCCGACGCCCTCGTGGTGGATGCTGGTCCCGCCGGCCTCCTGTTGAAGGACAAAACTGCCCCCCACCTTCGGGCCCACGGCTTCCCCTGGGGGCGCGGTCAGCTCCCTGCTCCCTGGGCAGCCGGGGCGGGGCCTGGGGATGGGAAGGCAGCTGTGCTCAGCAGGGACAAGGCACCGCTTGTCCCCGGCCGCCGGCCATCTTTACTCCACCTCCCGTTGGGCTCAGGAAGACAGTCGTCACACCACAGCCGTGCGTGGGTCAGGAGGACGCAGCTTAGCGGTCAGTGAGCTGGCCGTCCATGTGCGAGGAGGGCCCCTCGCCGGTGCTGCCCACCGCCTCACCGGTGCTGCCGGGCATCTTCCCACGGGACGTCACATGGATGCAAGTGACACAGGGGAGCAGGACCCCAGGGGAGCAGGGCCCCAGGTGGTTGGCGCCCGGCAGGCATGGGGCGCGGGGGTGTCCAGGGTGATGCGGGAGCTGAGGGTGGGCTCAGGAGCAAGTGCTGCGATGTGAGCCCAGCGCCCGTTAGAGGCGGGGCATGGGCATCAGTGTCCGGCGGGCGGCCGGCTCCCGTGGGCGTGCAGGGCCTTCTGCGACCAGCTCCACCCATCCCAGTCCTGGGAAAGCGTCCCGACAAAGATGCGAACCTCTGGTGGCTACTTATTATTCTGGGGACTGTGCCCGGCCTCGAGCTCAGGAGCGGGGCCCTTGCAGGCGTGCTGGGTGCCCGGGTGCCGCCCCACTCACCCCGGGCACTCAGGCCCCCATCCTCACACCCTTCCCGGCGCTCAGTCCCGAACCAGCTGTGGCTCCCGAGTCTGTGTCCAGCTGCACCTGTTGTCATTCCACGGCCACCCGCTCAGCGGCTCCTCTTCTCCATCCCACGCTTGGCAGAGAGCGAGACGTCTCCACCTCCTGAGCCAGCCCGTCCCCATCCCTGCAGCTCTGGTCCCCTCCCCCCCCCCCCCCCCCCCCCCCCCCCCCCCCCCCCCCCCCCCCCCCCCCCCCCCCCCCCCCCCCCCCCCCCCTGCTGGGCGGTCCCGGCTTCCCTGCCAAGCCCAGCCTTGGCCCTCCAGGCGGCCCGGAAAGAGCCCCGCGGTTCCCCTGGCTGCGGGCCAGGCCAGGCCAGGCCATGCCAGGGCAGGGCCCAGGCTCCAGGGACGTCTCGGGGCTGAGGGTCAGACCTCTGCCGCCCTGGCTGTGGCTGCGTGTGGCGGGGCCTTCCACGGAGGGGCAAAGCCACCGGCGCCCCCTTAGTGCCGCCGCCCTCGGCCCCCCGGCTCCTCACAGACCCTGTCTTCCTGGGGATCCGACATCCTGAGGGCCGGCTCATCAGTGCACCCGTGCGACTGCTTGTAAAATGGAGGCACCTCCGGTGGGGGAGGCTTCTATGTCCCCCACTGCTGGGACCGCCAGCAGCCTCCCCTTCAATGCAGGACTCGGCACCCTCCGCCCCTGCGGCCGCCGCCCTGGGGTGCCGCCCACGCGGAGCTGCAGAGCTCAGCCAAGGCGGCCACGGGTCTCGAGCCACGAGCATGTTCAAGTCATCCGGGAGCCAGGGCCGCGCTTTCCAGGACACACCAGGCCCTTCGCGGCTTTCCAAGCCCCGGGCGAGCTGTGGGCGGAGCTCCTGGACCTGAGCCTCGCAGCGGGGCCGCGCCCCACCTGTGGCCTCTCCTGCCTTCCCGTGGCCACCACGTGCCGGGCCGCATGACCGCGTGGGCCCTGCGCGTGGCTGTCACACCGCGGGTCTGGTTGTGACACACAGTGTTCTGGCTGAACTGTGGCCTCGTGGCCCCGGGAGCAGATAAACAAGCGGCCGCCCAGCCCTCCGGTCGCCCCCCCGGGACTGCCGTCCGCCTGGGCAGGAAGGGGCTGCCGCTCTGGGAACTCCTTCCTGTTTTGAACATTTCCAGGCAAGTGCAAGCCAGGCTCTTACCAAATAATGCCCTTTCCTTTGGAAAGAGCCTCTGCTCCTAAACGACCGGGGACATTGAGCAACTGCGGACTGGAGACAGAGGGTGACAGCGCCCTGTTTACAGTCCTGAGTGTTGCGTCACACCGACTCCCGAAAATAGCCGGCACCGCACAGACTGGCGGGAGCTCGTGGAAGAGCCTGTGTCCTCCTGGAAGAGGGAGGGAAGCGGGCCCAGCCCTCTGTCCCCCAGAGGCCACGGGCTGCGTCCAGGCCGCTGGAGAAGTAGTTGCCTTGTATTCTTGTCCTGGGACAACTTCTGCCCTGGGGGGACCTCCTGGCCACTCCCACATCCGCAGACACACCCGCCTTGACCTTCAGAATGTTGTGCCCAGCGTGGCCCTCAGAACCTTCTCCAACTCAGCCGTGTTCCCCAGGAAGGCTGCCTGGGGCGGGGGGGCGCTTCCCTCCCCCCGCACTGCCTGGACTGGGGAGGCCGTCACATCTGCCTGTCCCCTCCAGGTGCTCCTTAGGCGTCTCTGGAAGCTCTGGGAAACGCCGAGCTTGTCTCGTGAGGTCCCTGGGCTGCGCTGCTCATTCAGAGGCCTCCCGCCCCTCCCCCCACCTGCCTTTCTGGGTGACTCACCTGTGTCCCCCCCGATCCCCAGCGGTCTGGCGATGGGGTGCACGTCCCCTCCAGTGCAGCCTCTTCACCTGGAGCCCGGCCGCCATGGGGCCCAGCGCTGAGCACTGTGACGGGGAAGGACGCCCTGGGCGTGGGCCCCCAGGCCCCGTGTCCCCCTGCAGCAGTGAGTGGACTGAGCTTGCCACGAAAGCTCTGGTGCATTCCTGGCTGCGTGGACGGGGCCCAGTGGTCGCTCATGTGGGGACCCTGCAGGGAGACAATAGGAGGGTGTGGGCTCCTGCAGGCAGTGATCTGTGGCCAAGGAAAGGGGGGGCCGTGGGGGTGCCACGAGCGGCTGCTGGAAGGGGGCACCGGTGGGGCGCACTCACCGCATGGGGGAGGGGCGCTCACTTCCACCCGATTCCCGCTGCCTCTTCCTTGTTTCAGGCGCATCAGCCACCCCAGCTCCTTCTCTGGGAGGCACCGCTGGGTGCACTCACCCCTGGGATGTGTGCGGCTCCACAAGCCTGCTGGGGCCATTCCCGGTGCGAATGCTGGCCCTCCGCTGGCCCGGGGACGCTGGTACCTTCCTCCTGCGTGAGTCATCCCCGCACGGAGAGTGCTCGGCTCCCTGACAGGTTCCCTCTGCCGTGACACAGAAGATCGCCGCCGGGGCTGTCCCCGTGCCTGGCGGCCGGCCACAAGGGTTGGTTGGGGGCCGGGATGAGGCCACCCCCTCCGCAGACCAGGAGTCGTCCTCAGCCGCCTTCCCAGGCACGGCCCCTCGCGCCTCCCGGAGCAGGGTAAACATTTCCTCGTGTCTTGAGCAATTCTTACCAATTTTATTCTTGGGTACTTTGTTCTCGCTGCTCCTAGGAGTCAGAAGTTCTCCCTTTCCAAACTGGTTACTGCTGGTATTTAAGAAACACACTGATTATCTTTAAGGTTTATTGATTTATTTTCAGAGAGACCACGACAGCGCGAGTGGGGGAGGGGCAGAGAGACAGAGAGCGAACGAGCACCCCAAGGAGGCCCCACACTCAGCACGCAGAGCCGGATGTGAGCACCAGCGTGAGATCAGGTCATGACCTGAGCAGAAACCAAGAGTCGGACGCTTACCTAACTGAGCCACCCAGGCACCCCTATGTTTATTTTTTCATTTTGAGAGAGAGAGAGAGAGCACAAATGGGCAGAGAGAGAGGAGAGAGAGAATCGTAAGCAGGCTCTGCTCTATTAGCTCAGAGCTTGAACCTACGAACTGTGAGATCATGACCTGAGCCGAAATCAAGAGTCCCACGCTTGACGGACTGAGCCCAGCAGGCGCCCCCAGAAACACTGATTTTTACAAGCTTACCTACAGCACACATTTTACTGAATTCTGTTTTTAACTTATTTTTTAAAATTTATTTCTGAGAGAGAGACAGCCTGAGCAGGGGTGGGTCAGAGAGAGAGGGAGACACAGAACCTGAAACAGGCTCCAGGCTCTGAGCTGTCAGCACAGAGCCTGACGCCGGGCTCACATCCACAAATCGTAAGATCATGACCTGAGCTGAAGTCGGCCGCTTAACCGACTGAGCCACCCAGGTGCCCCAACTGAATTCTTAATTGTTCAGACTTTCTCCATTAATTGTCTTGAATGTTGTTATTCTTGGTCAAGCCACTGATTTAATTAGCACATCTGAACCTAACACCTGCCAGATGCCAGCCCCGGCTCAACATGCGTCGTGGACGGAAAAGACAGAAAGCCCTGCCCCCACGGAGCTTGCCTGGGGTGCCGAGGAGGGTGGATCAGTCGTGGCAGCTTTGCATCTTCCTTTTTGTCATTTAAAAATTTCCTTTGTCCCTCCTGTCTGATTTTTCTCCCATCAGAAGGGAGGCGCCAGTATTCACAGTGACAAGCCGTGTTTCCTGCGGTTTTGGGAGAAGCCCCTCTCCCTGGAGGGCCGTTGGTCATAGGTGACAGAAGCAGCCCTGGCTGATACGAGTGTAAAGGGAAATTCCGGAAGGGAACTGGGGGGTGCGCCGAATTGCTGGAAAGGCCCGAGCACCAGCCGTGAAAACACGCAGGAACCGAGGCAGCCACGCCCGCGGGAGGTGAAGGCGGAGCGAGCGGATACACCTGTCCCACCGCCAGGCTGGGCCGGAGCCTCCGAGTCCGCGTCTCTCCTGACAAAGAACCGGGACCCAGGGGTGAGCAGCTGACAAACCTGAATACAGGTGTTCTTCTACCTGCTGTTCGTAAGCCAAGGACTTTGCCCCTTTCCACCCACCAGGTTTTTTTTTTAGTGAGTGTGTGTGTTTATAACACGTACGCTTCATTGAGTTACTCTTCTTTTAAAACAAAATTTTAAAATACTTATTTATTTTTGAGAGAGATAGACAGAGACAGAGCATGAGCAGGGGAGGGGCAGAGAGGGAGGGAGACAGAATCTGCAGCAAGCTCCAGGCTCCAAGCTGTCAGCACAGAGCCTGACGCGGGGCTTGAACTCACGAACTGAGATCATGACCTGAGCCGAAATTGTATGCTTACCCGACTGAGCCACCCAGGCGCCTGAGTCATTCTAACCCGATGGTTATTCTTACTCTGTTGAGTATTCCTTAAGATGATCCAATGTTTTCCTTCTGTAGCTTTCAGTATGTCATTAGACCATCCTGGCATCCCCAGGAGAGAGCCTACTTGGTTCTGAGGTATTAATCTTTTTAGAATTAATTAATTAATTTATATTTTTATAATTTACTGTACTTAAACTTACCAATCTTCTCTATAGTTAGTATTTTTGTGCCCTCTTTAAATACTCTTTCTCGGGGTGCCTGGGTGGCTTAGTCGGTTAAGCGTCCGACTTTCGCTTGGGTCATGATCTCGCGGTTCGTGGGTTCGAGCCCCGCATCGGGCTCTGTGCTGACTGCCAGCTCAGAGCCTGGAGCCTGTTTCAGTCTGTGACTCCCTCTCTTTCTGACCCTCCCCTGCTCATGCTGTCTCTTTCTCTCTCTCTCTCTCCTAGAAATAAAAAAATAAATAAATAAATAAATACTCTTTCTCTAGACCAAGGTCATGAAAATATTATCTTCTGTTACATACTAAATGTTTATTTATTTATTTTGAGAGGGGAGAGGCAGAGAGAGAGAATCCCAAGCAGGCTCCACACTGTCAGCTGGGCTCAATTCCAGGACCGTGAGACCATGACCTGAGCTGAAGCCAAGAGTCGGACGCTTAAGCAACTGAGTCACCCAGGCACCTGTGTTTGTGGGTATTCTAAAGGTCAAGATATTGGAACAAAATGGTTTTTTTTTTTTTTTTTCCCCAATGTTTACTTTCTTTTTAAGAGTCAGAGTGTGAGCAGGGGAGGGGCAGAGAGAGAGGGAGACACAGAATCTGAAGCAGCTCCAGGCTCTGAGCTGTCAGCACAGAGCCCGACGCGGGGCTCGAACCCACAAACCGTGAGATCATGACCTGAGCCGAAGTCGGACGCTCAACTGACTGAGCCCCCCAGGCGCCCCTGTGATGGAGAGTCCAGCTCTGGCTTCTCCTGCCCCAGAGCCGGTCTTTGAAATGCAAACCTCTGAGGGAGAAAGAAGGGTTACAAACCCAGAGGGCGGGAGGCAGGCAAGCCGTAGGAGACTTTGAAATCCAGAGAACTGAGGGAGGATGGGGGAGCAGGGGAGACAGGAAAGTGGGTGACGAGCACTGAGGAGGGCATTGTTGGGATGAGCACTGGGCGTTGCATGTAAGCCATGGACCTGGGGAATCTCGCCCCAAAGCTAAGAGCACACTGCACACACTGTATGTTAGCCCACCTGACAATAAGTTATATTTTTTAAAAAGGTTAAGAAGATAAAAAAAGAAAGGCAAACCTCGAGAACAGTGTGTGTGTGTGTGTGTGTGTGTGTGTCCATGCGCGGTAGACGTGAGGGGTGCTCCCCACCTTGGGGCGTGACCCTGGGAACTCGGAAGGCAGGAGCTCCGTTAGCTGGTGTGCGGGCGGCGCTGTGAAAACAGAGCCCTCAAAGCTCAGGCAGAAATGGGCACAGCTTTCCAAGGTCACGTGACCCGGGACTACCCGGTGCGAAAGCTAATTTAGGACCGTTGGTTTAATTAAAACACATGTCTTTCGAATGATCAGCATTAAACTGAAGACTTCTGCTTGTGTTGAGTAGAAGTCTAACAAGTCCGTGTTTCCCTTGCAAAATTTCTCAGGAGAAAAAAAAAGGTAAGAAGAGTGGGAATGCATTTTTTGTTTAGGGAGAAGACAGTGGTTGTGTCCTAAATGAGGATCTTTGGGGAAAAAAACTTGAGACAATTATCTGCATGTAAACAGGGAGGTGGTGAACAGTTTACGGAAAAGCAACATCTTAGGAGAAGACTTCACACATGGCTAGTAAGTGGCTAAAAAAAAGATAAAGTTTTTTGTTTTTTTTTAATTTATTTAATTTGATGCAGAGAGACAGAGAGGGAGGCAGAGGATCTGAAGCAGGCTCCAGTCTGCGCTGCCAGCAGAGGGCCTGATGTAGGACTTGAACTTGAGCACAGGATCATGACCGGAGTCAAGGCTGATGCTTAACTGACTGAGCCCCCCCAAGCGCTCCTCAGGTGAAGGTCAGTGTAAGTAAGTAACTGAGTTTCAGTGTCAAAACTACACTGGTGCAACGCTGTCTCTGCTAAAAAAACCAAAGTTTTCTTGAGCTATCGCTCTGCTGTTCATGAAAAAGTATAGAGAAGTTTTTCTTTACCTTTACAGTCATTCCCCTTTCCCCACACAAAAGACTCTGTTTTGCCAAACCTGAGTCAATATGAGAAGAGCTCCATTTTGCTCACAACGATGTACACATCCTGCATTTGCTTTCCACATTTAGTGGTCCCTGTGGTGTAACAAATGCCTGTCATGGGTTCATGAGGACCTGTGATCCTGTTTAATCAAATGTGCAAAGCTTTCCATATTATTTTTGGGAAACACTTGCTAAAATCAAATTCTAAAATAAAGTCTTTGGGGGGCTCCTGGCTGGCCCAGCCTGAGAAGCATGGAGTGCTTCATCTCAGGGTTGTGAGTTCAAGCCCTCGTACAAGAAGAAGATGACATTGAAATGTAGATTCAAGAAGAAAAAAAGAAAGATGCAAAACTTCCCATTAAAGAAGGAAGATTATTAATGTCCATCTTCATTGGGGATGAGACTCTCAAACGGCTTTGGTACTTAGCTGCCAGTGCAGACGTGACAGTCATTGAGGGGACCCCTCCCTGAGGTGGACTGGGAGGCAGGAATGGGGGGGCAGCGAGGGGAGCCCCCAGGGCGAAGGGCACACTGCGCGTCTCCAGCAGCAGGTGCCCCTCCCCCTGCAGCCCGGAGAGAAGCTCGCATCACCCTCACCCCTGCTTTTCTCCCGCTTCTCTTCTCCCTGAAGAAGCATTCCTCTCTTGTTTGTTGGACTTGCCTATGATTTTGCCTATTGGATTTGTCCCAAGTTACAATTTTGCTCTTCCCAAATAAACCCACTTTTCGTTGGTAAAACAACTTTTATTTTTTCATACACATTTAAAAGTATTATGAGGGGGGGCGCCTGGGTGGCTTAGTCGGTTAAGCGTCTGACTTTTGCTCAGGTCATGATCTCGCGGTTTGTGGGTTCGAGCCCCGCGTCGGGCTCTGTGCTGACTGCCAGCTCAGAGCCTGGAGCCTGTTTCAGTTTTTGTTTCTCTCTCTCTCTCTGACCCTCCCCTGCTCATGCTGTCTCTCTCTCTCTCTCCTAGAAATAAATAAAAAACATTTAAAAAAAAATAAAAAGTATTATGAGGGGCACCTGGGTGGCTCAGTCAACCGAGCAGCTGACTTTGGCTCAGGTCGTGATCTCATCAAGGCTCCTGGGGTTGAGCCCCCACATCAGGGTCTGTGCGGGCACCACGGAGCCTGCTTGGGACTCTCTCTCCCTCTCTCTCTGTCCCTCCTGTGCTCATGCTCTCTCTCTCTAAAATAACAGAAACGTTAAAGAAATTGAAAAATATATAAATGTCGGGAAAACTTTGATTAAAACAGTAATAATTATGGTATGGCAGAAATATATCCTTGGCAACGATTTACATTTATGATGCAGAAATTAAATGTCTACTTGGTGTGTGGAAGATGAATTTTTCAAAATTCTTCATTTTTTTAAAGTCTTTTTCTAGGGGCACCTGGGTGACTCAGTTGGTTAAGCATCCGACTTCACCTCAGGTCATGACCTCATGGTTCGAGCCCCACGCCGGGCTCTGTGCTGACAGTTCGGAGCCTGGAGCTGCTTCAGATTCTGTGTCTCCCTCTCTCTCTCTGACCCTTCCCTGCTCATGCTGTCTCTCTCTCTCTCTCATAGAAATAAATAAATAATTAATTAAGTTTCTTTTTTTTAAAGCTTATTTTATTTTGAGAGGCAGGGGGAGGAACAGAGAGAGAGAGAATCCCAAGCAGGCTCCATGCCGTCAGCGCAGAGCCCGACGCTGGGTTCAGACTCATGAACTGTGAGCTCATGACCTGAGCCGAAATCAAGAGTCAGACACTTAGCTGACAGAGCCACTCCGGTGCCCCTGAATTTGTTCAAGATTCTTTCAGGGGACGAGGGAGTGTAAAGTTTGGTGATCAGTGCCTTAAAAACAGCTCTGATTTCAGTGCAGGGAGGGTGAGAGCAGACGCCACTGAGTCCCTTTCCTGTTCCCCACCGCACTGTCCTTGGCTCCCCAACTCTGCTTCTTGGCTTCGGGGCTCCTCAGGCCCCCCGGGCAGACGCCCCCTTCTCTGCTATGACTTTCACAGGGACGGTTTACAGGTTGGCCTCAGGCTGCTCACAGGCGAGGGGCAGGGGGAGAGGGTCCTCCAAATGCGTTGGGCTTTGGAGAAGGTCCCACACGGACAGGGAAAACCAAGTTGTAATCGCCTATAGAGAGTTCAGAAGGCTTAAAAAATCCTGTATTTTGGGTGAGGTGCCAATACACAAAGATTGTTATTTTATTTCTTTAACAATTTTTTAAATGTTTTCTTCATTGTTGAGAGCAAAAGAGACAGAGCATGAGTGTGGGAGGTGGAAAGAGAGAGAGACACAGAATCGAAAGCAGGATCCAGGCTCCGAGCGGTCAGCCTGATGTGGGGCTCCAGCTCACAGACCGAAAGATCATGGCCTGAGCCAAAGTCGGATGCTTAACGACTGAGCCACCCAGGCGCCCCGCCTTTCTTTTTTTTGAATGTTTATTTATTTATTTTGAGATGGGGGGAGGGGGGAGGGGAAAGACTGTGAATGGGGGAGGGTCTCTCAGAGAGAGAGAGGGAGATTCCCAAGCAGGCTCAGCACTGTCAGCACAGAGCACAATGCAGGGCCCGAACCCACGGACTATGAGACCATGACCTCATCTGAAATCGTGAGTCAGACACTTAACTGACGGAGCCACCCAGGAGTCTCAAAATAGTCATATTTTTATACTAGTAACAAGCAAGCGCTGAAATGAAATTTGATGGCAATGATAATGACATTAAACACATGACTATTTAGGGAGCCTTCTGACAAAAGACGGGGGAGCCCTGCAGTCTGCCATCTGCACCCCGCTGCCAAGGGAGAGCACGGAGCTGCCCGGTGGGGGGGGGGTCTCCGGGGAACCGGCCCAGAGCTTGGGGGACGCAGCGCCCTGGGGGGGCTGCCAACACGGTGTGCGGGGCTTTAGGGTTTGTGTCTCTGCGGGAGGCTGTCTCCTGCCTGTGCCCCGTACTCGGCGCTGCTGTGACGGGACCGAGCGTGGGAAGTACTTGTTGGATGAAGGACAATGGCTACACTGAAGGCAGCAGCCAGAACGACTTAAGAGCCTCTCAGAAACCTCCTTCTCTAGAACGCTGGTCCCCGCCCCCCCCAGGGTGGGGGCTCCATGAGCCTGCGGGGCGCTGGGAGGAGACTGGGCCCGGGGTCGCCCTGGGGAGTCCTGAGTTGGGGGCACGGACCGGAAGTGGGGAGACCCTCTGTGCCCGGTCAGGCGCGGGCCCTCCGGGGTCATCCTTACAGGGGCTGCGGGGTGGCCTCCCGGACCAGTTGCTACAGATGCTGGTCTGACTTCCTAGGAGTTTGACTTGTGGCGGCCTGGCGTTCTGACGGACTCCGGAGAGGGTCAGATGTGGGGGTGTCTGCAGGGGAGGGTCTGGGTGTGTGTGGGGGTGTCTGCAGGGGAGGGTCTGGGTGTGTGGGGGTGTCTGCAGGGGAGGGTCCGGGTGTGTGTGGGGGTGTCTGCAAGGGAGGGTCTGGGTGTGTGTGGGTGTCTGCAGGGGAGGGTCTGGGTGTGGGGGAGGTCACTCAGGTGAGGGCGGGCGACCGCGCATCTGCCTTTCCGCGGACCCTCCGGGGACCAGTCGTAGCCGAGGGGATCGCAGTTCCTAGGCCCGCGCCCCGCCCGGCGCAGCACGACCTCCAGTGCACAGCGTCCGGTCCCGCCCCTCGCCGCGCCTGCGCACCCGTGTCCAGTCCTCAGCGCCCTCGCCCGCACGCACTCCCGCCCCTCCCTGGAGTACCGGTTTTGCGCACGCGCACTGAGCTGCTTAGGCGAGGCCGCTACCCGCGCCGCGCACGCGTCTCACGCGCCGCACGCGTCCCGCGTTCTCGCGCACGCGCAGGCCCCTCCCCGCGGCCAATTGGCGTCGCCGCGGCTTATCCGGCGTTTATCTGTTGTGCGTCCGCGGGCGCGCGTTAGTTGGTCCGGGTGCGAGGTCGAGGCTGCGCGGTCTGCTGGGTCCCGCGCTCCAGTCCCGGTTCCCCGCCCGCCCTCGGAGCGCCCGGCGCCCACCTGACCCCGGTTCGCGGTCGCAGCGCCGTCGCTGAGGCGCCATGTCGCAGAGCGGGACTCCTGGACTGCAGGAGGAGAACTTGCAAGGTGAGGCCGCGGGAGCGGGGCGCTGACGAGCAGCGCTGGGGGCGGGGGGTGCGGGCCTGGCGGCCCCGGGCGCGGGTTGGGGCCGTGGCGGGGGGCTGGCGGGGCCGTGGCGGGGGGCTGGCGGGGCCGTGGCGGGGGAGGGCCGGAGCCGGGGCGGGGGGTGGCCGGGCCCGAGTTGGGGCCGGGGCGGGGGGCGGCTGGGGGCCGGCGGGGCTGGGGCGGGGGTTGCCGGACCCGAGTTGAGGCTGGGGCGGGGGGCAGCCGGGGCCGGCGGGCAGGGAGCGGACGGCCCGAGTTGGGGCCGGGGCGGGGGGGGCGGCTGGGGGCCGGGGCGGGGGGCGGCCGGGGCCGGCGGGCTGGGCGCAGGTCGGGTATCCCAAATAAGCGTTTTACTCCGTATCCCGAGCTCTGGCGTTGGTTGTAGCGAGCGGACGCCGAAGGTGGCTCTGGTTGAACTGTGGGCTTTGGATTTAAGCCGTTGCTGGCTCTGCCGGTGTCGAGTGTTGGGACGTCCTCCGGAGGCAGGAGAGGATGAAGGGGTTACTGGTGATACAGGGCTCGGGTCCACCGGCCGCTGTTCTTAGTGTATAAACAGCTTAGGAAGTGTGAGCATGTAAGTGCCTGTTTTTTTAAGTGCGGTTCCGCTTGTGCCAGAAGATTCATTGCAAAGCAAAGCTCAAAACTGACTTGCGGGAGTAAAAAAAAAAAAATCGCTGTTCCCTCCAGCCCGCGGTTCCACACCGGGCGGTGCTCCCGGCAGACGCTTGTCCCCAGCCTGGCTGCTGTGTCTGGGTCTCTGGCATTTCGGGGAAGCAGGGCTCCCAGGGCCGATTGCCGCACAGCCAGGTGGGGGCCGGAGACGCCGCCCTGGGGCTTGCCTGGGGAGCCGCCGGGGGAGTGAGCCCCAGGGCCCAGGAGAGGCCGGTGGCCCACGACCTTTGTATTCTCTGAAGCAAACGTTCACTAATCCGAGTGAGCATGTAAATAAACTGTGGAGAGGGCTGTTCAAACCTTTGTGAGTGAAGTTTTAAGCTTTGTGTTAAGATTGTTAAAATGCTTCTATTCAGAGAAATGCGGGGCGCGGTTCATCCGTCCTCACACCGGATCTGACCAGGCGAGCAGGCACGTTTTTAAGATCCTGTAATCTCTTTAAAGTTCCACACTGACTAGTTCTTTGGAATCGATAAAGAGATTAAGGGCTTAAAGGGTTTCTTCTGTCGGTAGGAGCCAAGGGGCGGGTTATAAATCTCTGCCCCGATCCTCCTTTCCTAACTGTCAAGCTCCTTGCTTTCCGACGCCCAGTCCCGCAGTTGTCCCGCTCGCTCCCGGGGGGGCACAGATGGAGCTGCCTCGACTCCCCCCGGACGGCTGAGTCGTCGCGGTGCAAAATTGCCAGCTTCTGAGTTAAAAGATTTGTTTTTCTGTTTCGCTTATTCTATAAAAAGATGTTTACACACTGAGTGGAAATTCAGCTGAAGGGCTCTTCAGGCTGTTCTCTTGCGCCTACGTGCTGTCGGGCACTAGGTCACTGTCTGCCCAGCGTGGGCAGGGCCACGCGTCACGTCACGTGGGGCCCCGCGGCTGCCCTGGGAAATGTGACTGGCCTGGTGCCCCGGTCTCGGTTCTGGTTTGATCGCCTCGTGTTGATCTCCTGCCCGAGAGCCCAGAAAGCCTCCCTCACCCGCCGTGCAGACGGCAGCAGAGCCGACTGTTCCCTGTGTGCCCCTGGTCCCTTCTGGTTTCAGCAAGATCCTGCTCTGCCTTTCTTTCCCCCCGATGTGCAGGCGCTGCCAGGCAGGAGGGCGGTAGGGTGGGGGGGGGGGTGGCATGACTGACTTCCCCGGAGGACCCCCGAATTCCAAGCAGACTGGACTGCTCACGAGAGCATGGACCCTCTCCCCCCCCAGCCGGTCACACTGCACACAGGCAGCCCGCTCTGGGCAGAGGCGTCCCACCAAAAAATGGGACTTTGTTTTTGGCAGGAAAGTTCTGGTAGAAATGTGCAGTTTGAGAGCGCAGGTTTCAGACACGTAGATCCTAGCCTGACCCGCACTCTCACAGATGGTCACTGGGAGGCCTGAGGTGGAGTGAAGAATCGGGCGACCACAGGTACAGGGAGAGTCTGGCTCCCCGTGAGGCGCGGGGGTGCTGCTGGGAGTCTGGGGGGACAGTGCAGGCAAGATCCCGAGTTATGAGAGGCCTGGGTCACATCAAGTCTCTCGTTCTTTCCCACCTACCTTGAGAAGCATGCGTGCATTTATTTAATACTGTTTTGCTTACTCATAAATATATGGTTGTGTTTATAGAGAAGTTTCTAGAACATGCAGTTTTCCCAGGGAGGAAGCCCTCTGAGGTGGGAGCTAGTTCCTCAACCCTTAGCGGCTGCTCTCCCTCTGGGATGTGCGCCTTCTCAGACATCCTCGATTCTGATTCCATCTGTCCCACTGTGTCGCAGGTTATGACGACGCCTCCATTCCTCTGACCAGTCCGTTTCAACGCTGGCTGCCCACGTCCCTTTATAGCTTTCTCAAAATACGCACCTGCTGGGGTCTGCCTCAGCATTCCAGAGCGGGGTTCTCAGAGCGCCGGGGTGGGGGGGCTTCTGGAGAGCGGGCGGAGGACCTGCCCCCCAGAGCACAGCCCTAGGGAGACGGGATGTGTAGGGGGCAGTGGGTGGGGGTTCCCTGTGGACTCACATGGCACAGTAGAGGCAGGAGGTGTGGCTGGCACTTCATCTCCGGCTTGTCCCCAGGTGCGAGATGGCCTTGCCTGTGTCCCCATTAATGTGGCCCGCACATGGCGGGGGGCAAGGGAGGGACAGGACGTCAGGAAGGGGCCCTGCCTTGGACCAGCAGCAGCCCTGCCGGGTTCCTGGTAAGGCTGACGGTGCCCGGCTGCTTGGATCGTTTGTGACTCTGAGAAGCTTTCTGAGGTGGCCAGGACCCCTTAATCCCCGCCTTTCCTGCTGGAAAGACTGGGATCTTAGCGGGTATGTGACGGGTGGGCGGACAGCAAGCCGGTCTCCCCTTCCAGGAAGTGTGCTTCCTGCCCAGTTGTGCAGGTTAATAATGAAACTCTCTTCCTAGTAAATCATTCTTGGAAAACAGCTTTTGGACCCAAAGCTTTCGCTGTACACAATCCAGAATGGGATTTTTTTCTCAGGATGCTTACAACTTTTTATGACGTGTTTTTAAAAAGCATGGCATAGGGGCGCCTGGGGGGCTCAGTCAGTTAAGCATCTGACTTAGGCTCAGGTCATGATCTTGCAGCTCATGGGTTCGAGCCCCCCGTCGGGCTCTGTGCTGACAGCTCAGAGCCTGGACCTGCTTCGGATTCGGTGTCTCCCTCTCTCTCTGACCCTCCTCCACTCATGTTCTCTCTCTCTTTGTCTCAAAAATAAATAAATTATTAAAAAAAATTTTTTTTTAAAGCATGGCATGGTCGGGGCGCCTGGGTGGCTTAGTCGGTTAAGCGTCCGACTTGCGCTTAGGTCATGATCTTGCGGTTCGTGGGTTCGAGCCCCGTGTCCGGCTCTGTGATGACAGCTAGCTCAGAGCCTGGAGCCTGTTTCAGATTCTGTATCTCCCTCTCTCTCTGACCCTCCCCTGCTCACACTGTGTCTGTCTGTCTCTCTCTCTCTCTCCTAGAAATAAATAAAAAATAAATAAATAAAAAAAATAAAAGCATGGCATGGTCTCCTTGGGTCTTGAGCTGACTCTTGTGATATAACAGGAAAATAGGTCCGCACTTACATTTAATAATGTAACATGTCAGTTCTATCTCAGTTTTTTTATTTATTATTATTTTTTTAAGATGTTATTTTTAGGTAATCTCTGTACCCAACATGGGGCTAGAACTCAGGACCCCAAGATCAAATCCGTCCCGTGCTCTTCGGCCTGAGCCACCCGGCGATCCTGTTCTATCTGGTCAGAAAAGTATATGTTTGGGGTCTTTCCCCTGTACCCTGGCACCGGGCTCCAGAGCTCCTCAGGGTTTCTTGAGTGACAGTAGTGTCTTATGGGTGAGGAGCCCCTTGGAACACATGGGGTCTGCTAATGAGGTGGCTTAGTGGGGACCTAGGTGGCCCCCGCCCCGCTCTGGGGCCGGAGCAACCAGAGGGTTAGGAAACCTTCAGAGGCTGCGAGTTTCACTGGTGCACAAGCTGGGGTGCAGGAGCTGTCCCTGAGTTGGGTCCTTTCTGGAAGCGGGTGTGCGGGGCGTTTTCCTGGCTTCTGGGAGTTGTTTTAGGGAAGGATGGGGCCCAGGCACGTGTGGAGGGAGCCCCCGCCCTTGTCGTCTGCGGCAGAAGCGCAGGGAGCCTGGGCACCCGGTCTGCCTTGTGAGGCGGACCGCGGGGGGGGGTCACAGCCGATTGGAGACCAACCAACCACACACCCCCCTCCCAGCACATTCCATGTCAGAAGTGAGGTGAAAAGAGCCTGCACCCCTCAGACTCCAGGCACCAGAGCTCTGGGACACCCGCTCAGCAGCCCGGGTGGAAAGGCCAGATGTGCAGTCTCGGATAGGTGTGCGGGGCGCTCTGGGGGTGCTGTGGCTTCCAATGACATGCGGTGGCCCGCAGCCCTGGGCTCCTAGGCGGACGCTGTGCTCCTGTGGGCCGGGACGCAGCTGGAGACGTGTGTGAATGTTAGGCAGCTGGGTGGCCGAGTCTTCAACTTGCTTTTTTCTGAAGTGACCTGTGGTACAAGCAGCTGCTGAGGGAAGGTCAGGACTCAGAAGAGACGCCCAGCTGGCTGGACGGGACCTCCGGGTCACTGTCCCCCCGGCTGCACGGCATAGGGCTGCGCAGGGCGCTGGTCATCACAGTAGTTAGAGGAAGTACGTGCGGCTCACTGCATGTTGCCTTTGGTGGCCTGCCTGCACCCTGTCCCCGCCCGGACATGGACCCGTGATGCAGAATAGAGGGACTGGCTTGTCGGGCTCAGAACCAGACCTGCAGGTCTTCCTGACCTGCGACAGGAAGCAGCCCTGCAGGGGGAGCGCAGCAGCTGGGCGTCCACGCCGGTGTGCGCGCGGGTCCCCCCGGGCTCGGGAAACCCACAGCCGCACGCTGGTCCCGAGAGCACAGGTCTTCAGGGCCTCCGAGCAGGGAGAGAGTGAATGTTCCGTTCGTGAGAACAGGACGTTAGTGGGAGAAGGCGAGTCTCTGGAATTCTCGCGACAGGGTCAGATGAGAGAGGCTCGGGGCCTGAATACTGAGCTCTTACAGGCAGAGGGAGAGATTGTTGACCAGCTAATGTGAAAAGATGCTGTCCGAGTGGCCAGGAAACCTGCAAATCCAGCCAATTTCATGGGAAATGGGAGAATCGTCCCAGCGCCTGGGTGGCTCAGTTGGTTGAAACGTCTGACTCTTTTTTTTAATTTTTTTTTTTTTATGTTTTTTATTTATTTCTAGGAGAGAGAGAGAGACAGCGTGAGCAGGGGAGGGTCAGAGAGAGAGGGAGTCACAGACTGAAACAGGCTCCAGGCTCCGAGCTGGCAGTCAGCACAGAGCCCGACGCGGGGCTCGAACCCACCAACCGCGAGATCATGACCTAAGTGAAAGTTGGACGCTTAACCGATTAAGCCACCCAGTCGCCCCTGAAACGTCTGACTCTTGATTTTGGCTCAGGTCAGGACTTCAGGGTTCTCGAGTGTGAGCCCCAGGCTGGCCTCTGCCTAAAGGGTGGAGGCTGCTAGGGATTCTGTCTCCTCTCTCTGCCCCTCCCCTGTGCATGCTCTCTCTCTCAAAATAAACATTAAAAGGGGAGGGGTGGTGCTAGAGTGGCTGACTTTGGCTCAGGTCATGATCTCGCTGTTTGTGGGTTCTAGCCCCACATCCAGCTCTGCTGACAGCCCAGATTCTGTGCTTCTTTGGATTCTGTGCCTCCCTCTCTCTATGCCCCTCCCCTGCTTGTGCTCTGTCTCTCAAAAGTAAATCTTAAAAAATCCGAGAAACGTAAAATCACTTGATGCCATCACAGAAGGGCCACCCACGCAGACCGGTGGCACCAAGCGTGCGGCAGCGCCGGTTTCTTGGGAGGCCTGGGTGCTGGAGCAGCTGTGTGCCCGCCAGGTGTCTCCCAGTAACTTGTGGTGCCCACGGACACAGCTCGCGATCGGCAGTTCGGAAGCGCCAACGGCTGCTGCCCCAGATGTGAAGCAGGCCACGGACCCAAGAAGTGCCGGCCTGCAGTGCGCCCTGCCACGGCATGCGTCCATGAGCACTTGGGGCCCCAAGTCCGGCCCCAGAGCCCACGCCGAGCTGCACCCTCTGGATGTCTGTTTGGGGGGTCACATCCCCCCTTTGGGGGAGGGGCCTGACTGTCCCCGGGCCCCCCTGCCTGCTCTCGGCCCCAAACCTGGGCATTCGCACAACCCATAGCTCCGCCCCAGCCCGTCCCTGCCCTGCATATGGCTGCAGGGTTGACCCGAGTCTGTGGGGATGGGACAAGCAGGCTCCCCGTGGGGGTGGCTTCGTCTGGTCCTTGGCTCCCAGCCCGCGCCCAGTTTTAGATTGGACTGCGTTTCCCCCAGAACTGCGGGCTGTGCTGCGGGGGGTATTTGGGGAGCACGTGATGCGGTGCTAAGACAGCTCTCTGAACGCACAGAGTCTGGGTAGAAACAGTTTGGGATGTATAAGGGACGTCAGAGTTTAGTAAGTTTAAGAACCGTGAACTTCCAGTAACCATGGGTAGCTTGACTTCGCAAGATGCTTTGCTCTGCTTAATCACATTTAGTGAGAAATTACCGTTGTTCTAGAGCACGTTCCTCCAGCTTCTGATGGAAGACACACAGCGGTCAGGAGCCAGTGCTGGGAGGTGTCGGGATCAGAATGTGCTACTGGTGTGGAAATAAGCACATACGAGATAGTTTAAGACTTTAAAAAAAATTTAAATCCCTTAAGATGTTGATACTCTTTTTCCGAAAACTGAGTTGAAAGCATCCCAGTCAGTGGACCCGGCTGACCCAGTGGCCAGGGTTTGGTGGCTGCCGGGAGACTGTGTGTCCCCTGCCCTCAGGACTGCAGGGTGGGCCACTTCCTTTAGGACCAGGCTCCACAGTAGGTAGAAAATCCAAGCTGTGTCCTTTCTCGTCTCCCAGGCTCCTGGGTGGAATTGCATTTCAGCAATAACGGGAATGGGAGCAGCGCTCCGGCCTCTGCTTCTATTTATAACGGCGACCTGGAGAAGATCCTGCTGGACGCCCAGCACGAGTCCGGACGGAGCAGCTCCAAGAGCTCCCACTGCGACAGGTGGGTGTGAGCGAGCGTCCGCGCCCAGGGCGGCTGCTCAGAGCCGGGCAGTCACCGTCGCAAGTGCTGAGCCCGGGCCGCCTTCAGGAGTGGCCTCCCCCCTCCCTCCTCCATAGAGAGTGGGCCCGGGCTTGGTCTGTGGAGGGACCACAGTAAAGTCAGGGGGGGTGGGGGGAGGGCAGAGGGCAGATAACCAGCCCGGCCCCGGAGCCTCTGGCCCCGACCTGTCTCGGCTCTGTCCTCTGGGCCACCACGAGCTGCTGGTGAGTCGGGGCAGCTGGTCTCGTCAGAAACCCACGGTCAGGTGCCGTCAGCAGAGCCGCGCACTGAGCCGCTGGGGAGCGCGCCTGCGGCTGAATCGCGTCCACCCCAAGGCCTGGTCCTCGCTGCCAGCCAGGCTCCCCTGACAGTGCTCCCTCCCTGGGGAAGCGGTCCTGGGGGCCGGGGGCGGGCTTTTCGGACAGAAATAACGTCCCGCCTCGCTGTTCTCTTTCCTGTGTGCGTCACCACCAAGCCCGCCCCGCTCGCAGACCCCTCAGGATACGAACCGAGCTTCGGAGATAGACACGCACAGCATCGGAGAGAAGAACAGCTCTCAGGTGGGGGCGCGGCTGTGACGTGCGCGGTGCCCGTGGCAGTGGGGCGGACGTGAAGAGGGCCTGGATTTTTAGGGTGTCTCTTGCCTTTTATAAAAACTTGGGTGGGGGGGCGGCAGCCACCACTCGGGCTTCCCACGGAGCCAGCTGGCTCTGGTCACAGATGGGCTGGGGCCTCTGTGCCACCCGAGGACACTTGGGGACGGAGGTGGGTTCTCCCAGGCCTGCAGCCTGGACAGGGGCCCCTGTGGCCAGTGGGAAGCGTGGCTGGGAGCCTGTTAGCCACTGTCAGTGGGTGTGAGCCCCAGCTGTTTGCGAGAGCCTGGCATTACTCCCAGAGCCTTTTGGGGCCCCCTGCCACACCCCTTCCTCGATGGATGCTCTAGACGCTTCCAGAAATGATGCCTCAGGCTGTGCTGACTGGTGCTGGCACGGTTCGTGTGAGGAGCTCACTCTGCTAACGTTTGCTCAACTGGCTAATGGGTCTCACACGATAGGTGCTTCAGTCGTGTCGTGGGGGCTCCAGTGTGAGAGCCCAGGGCTCTGGTGGTGCTCGGCCTCTCCAGCCCACCCCCCCCATCCCCACATCTGTGCGTGTTGGGATGAACAGGAAGTGTTTTGGTTTTTTTTAATGTTTTATTTCTGAGAGAGTGCACGTGGGGGAGGGGCAGAGAGACCGAATCCGAAGCAGGCTCCAGGCCCCCAGCCGTCCGTGCAGATCCTGACGCAGGGCTTGAGCCCACCAGTCACGGATGATGACCTGAGCCGAAGTCAGACACTTGACTCAGCCCCCCAGGTGCCCCTGGGAAGTGTTTTCTTTAATAATTACAGTAACATGAACAGTTGACTTCCTTTCCCATATTTATTTCAAAGTCTCTTAGGAAGCAAGGTCTTGAAGTCAGTGCCACTGAGTCACTTGATCCCGTGGGGACTCCCCTCAAGGCCTGCCTGCCACCTCGGCTCTCCGAGGGCTGTCCCTGGTGCCCCAGGTGCCCTGATGGTGCCCCCCCCCCCCCCCCCCCCCCCCCCCCCCGGGCAGCTACTGCGTTCTGTATTTCCAAAATATTGTGTTTTTTCAGATTTTAAAAAGGGATTAACAGGATGTACTAAGGTATAGACAGAGGTTTTATTTATTTATTTTCTAATGTTTTATTTCTTTATTTTGCTAGGGAACAAGCCAGAGAGGGGGTGAGAGAGAGAGGGAGAGAGAGAATCCCAAACAGGCTCCATCTGTCAGCAGGGAGCCCCACTCGGGGCTGAAACTCACTCCCATGAGATGGACCTGAGCCAAAATCAAGAGTTGGACAGTTAACCGGCTGAGTCTCCAGGCGGAGATTTATAAATGCAAAAAAGAGAAAACCACCTCTAATTAGTTCTTGTACATATTTTAAGATGTGGCTTGAAACCACAGGTATATATGTAAGGTTTTGGCTTCTTCACTCCCGCCAAACATCGAACAATTAAAATTGTTCTTTTCCCACCTGATCAAGGAGCGCTGTGCCGTTTCAGAGCCGCAGCCTGTCCTGGGTTTAGATTTCTATTCTCTCGTCGCAGCCCTGCGGTCAGTGTGCGCGTGGGCGCCGGGTCCCCGCTCTTGCACGTTGCTTCCTCGGGACAGTGTTTGCAGCCTCGGCGTCTGTCCGAAAAGGAGGGACGCAGGTGGAAGCGAGGCCCCCGTGGCCTGCTGCCCACCCGGGGCCCCCAAGCCCGGCCTGCTGACGGCCTGTGGGCGTGGCCGCGTGGGGCTGACTGACTCTTCACCTGGACTCTGTTGCAGTCCGAGGAAGATTATATGGAGAGAAGGAAAGAAGTGGAAAGTATCTTGAAGAAAAACTCAGACTGGATATGGGACTGGTCCAGCCGGCCGGAAAACATCCCCCCCAAGTGAGTGTCTTCGGTGTCGCGGGTCCTCCTGGGCACAGCGCCTGGTGGCTCGCTTGCATGTGTGTCTGTCCCCCCACCCCCACAGGGAGCTCCTTTTCAAGCACCCGAAGCGCACGGCCACACTCAGCATGAGGAACACGAGCGTGATGAAGAAGGGGGGCATCTTCTCGGCCGAGTTCCTCAAGGTCTTCCTCCCGTCACTGCTGCTCTCGCACCTGCTGGCCATCGGGCTGGGGTGAGTGGGGGCGGGGGGTGAGTGGGGGAAGCGAGGCCGGAATCCGCTTCTGTAAGCTGCGTGGGACCCGGGCGTGGGGTTCTGACCGCGGAGGCGCCCGACTGAGCCCTGACGGCGGAGGCTCATCAGTCTGGACCGTCCTGAGTCCCGGGCCGACCCTCCCAGGTGTAGGCGTGTTGTCGCCACACTGGGCACAGCCAGGGAAACGGGGCCTAACCCCCCCCCCCGCCCCCCGTGTCGGTGCTGTTTGCTCAGAACAGCCCGGCCCCGTGCGGGTGGGCGGTGGCCTTAGGGGCCACCAAGCGCTTCGTCCTGCTGCCGTTGCAGCTTGTCGCACTGCCGTGCCATCTTCCGATTCAGGCTGCCACACTCCCTGGCCGGAGGGCTTGGGTTCGGGGCCCAGAGGGGAGCGGGGATGACTGAGCCCCCGCAGCACGGTGCGCTCACCCCTGGACGGGGCACGTGGGGACCCGCCGGCTGGCCCAGCAGCTGTGCGGGGGGCGGGGGAGGGTGCCGAGCTGCCCGCCATCCCTTCTGAGCTTCAGACCCTGTTTGTGCCGGAGACATGGCTTCCCACCGGGCCAGACCCCACACCCTCCTTGCTCAGAGTGTCCCCCCCCCCCACCCCCCCCGCACAGCTTTGCTGTGGCCGGTGCTGCCCCGAGCCCAGCTCTGGCCCGTTGTCCACAGCTCGCGGGGTAGACCCCGTGGGGCTTGGCCCGCTGCCACTTCAGTGCCTGGTTTGGGCCTTCATTTCAAGGTCCGTTGCTGCAGCAGCTCCCAGGCGCCCCGGGGCAAAGTCCCCTCTGGTCCCCCGGGGGCGGTGCCCTGCAGCATGTGGGGCGGGGGCTCGTTTCAGAGCTCTCCTGCCGGCCCGTCGGGGCAGACTGTCCGCCGGTCCCGGCCTGGCCCGCGCTCCCCCCACTGTCTGAGCCCGCCTCTCGGCCCCGGCCCCGGCCTGCCCGAGGGCAGCGCCCCGCTGCCGGGGAGATGGCCTGGGTGGGGCTGGCAGAGGCAAAGCCGCTGGGTCAGCCTGGAGACCGGGGGCTGCGAGTGCCGTTGTGTCGTGAGAGCGTGTCGGGCGCGCAAAGCCTCCCTGTACCGCGCGCACGTGGAGGTCTCCTAAACGGGCTTGTACGGCACACGGTGACGGTGCCGACCCTTGGGTGAGAAGGTGGCAGATACTGTTACAAAACGTTTAAAATGAGGTGGCAGATGTCCCGTCCCCTTGCTCGGCGCCCTGCGCCCGCACTAACCGCTGATCCGCTCTCTCCGAAGGATCTACATCGGAAGGCGTCTCACCACCTCCACCAGCACCTTCTGATGAAGATTCGGAGCCGGGCTCCTCCCCGCGGCGGCGCTGCCGGAGGCCTGTCCCGTCCCCAGGAAGCTGCACCACTGGGATCTCAATGCTGCGCTCCGTTCAGTGACACGAGATGAAAGACGAGCCGGAAGGCGGCGGCTAACCTGTAATCGTGTCCATGGGATCAGTTAGTGCGCATGTCCTGTTGATTAATATCTACCGTAATGATTTGGTAGTGAACTGTTTGGATATTATGAGTAAATAATTTTAACACGCTAGATATGATGTATGTAGCATTTTAACAGATTATCTGTAACCAACTATTCAGTTGAAATACTTTATATTTACAAAGAATGAGTGTTTATTAAGAGGACTACGTAAGGGGTTTGTCCCAGATCAACCTCGTGGCCTTCTCGCGGTTTCGGGAAGCCCTGCATTGTGCGGGCGCAGCCGGGCCACTGACGACACGGCACTCTCGCACGGGTCCTGCTCACGCGGCAGAACCCAGGGCACACACACGGGCTCCCCTGGGACACCAGGCGGGGGGGGGGCGATTGCTGGGTTTGGCCTTCTGGGTGGTGGGTTCTCACGTGCTCTCAGTCCGCGTCAGTCTAAGCGAACGTGTCTGCTGCGGAAGACTGGAAATAAATCAATCTTTGCCAAATCCTTGAGGTGACTGGCCACGGGGTTTAAAGCCAAGTGTCTCAAAAGTATGTGGCTGAGCCAGGTGTCCGTCCCCTTGTTCCCCCACCTTCCTATAGCAGGACAGCGGCGGCCTCGGGGACACGGTATCTCGTGTGTGTCCCGAACCTGCACGCTATGTTCAGTTGTGTTAAAATAAATAACATTTGAAGGTTTTAAAATTTGTGTATATTTAAATGATTACCTCGGGCACGGCAGCCCAGGCCGGCGCGTTCGGCGAAACTGCTGCTGCTTGAATCGTGGAGTCCGTGCCTTCCCGGCGCTCGACCCCTGGAAGAGATCAGGTCACGCGGCAGTGCCCCTGCCCCGTGAACTCCTGCGACAGACAGGGTGTGTCCATCTGTCGTGAGAAACGGGGGCTCATCCCTCTGCTGTCTGTCCCCAGCAGCCGGTGGCCTGACCCGGGGGGCTGCACTCCGCGTGGCCGAGCGGGGTCCTCTGTCTCCAGGGTTGGCGCCCCTTGAGCGGGGTGGCTCCCCCATCACTCTCTGGGTCATCACGTGGGCAGTAGGGGGCCCTCTGCGTGGCACTTCTGTCCCCTTCTGGCTGGAAGTCCTCGAGGGTGGGCGGGAAAGTGCTGTCACAGCAGGGACGCCGGGAATGAGACCCGCGCCTTCGGGAGGCCCCTCCCCAGGGTGCGCGTCTGTGGTCTTTCCTCCTCTCCGGCGTGACGGCAGCACGAGTGACGGCTGGAGTGAACAGCCTTCCTGCGGCTCATTTTATTCGCTGAAGAGCGAGCTTACGTGTCCGGATGATTCTGTCACTCCAGACGGTCTGGGAGCTAAAGAGAGAAACGTGCAACCGCCACTTCTAAATGGGCTTCCGGTCCAGCCACCGGCAGACCCGGGGGACACCTGGACGGGGGTGGGGGGTTCGGTCAGCACCTTGACCACCACCTGCTTGTTCCTGGGACCCGGGACCCCCCTTCTACGACTCCACCCTGAAGATCACCCTCTTAAGGCCTGACCGTTTCCAGCAGCGGGTGGTGTGCGAGCCCCCCCCGCAGCGTGCGGCGAGCTGCCTCCGCCGACCCGGTTCAGAGGAGGCTGAGCCGCTGCGCCCGAACTCAGGCTGACGAACAGAACACAGTACCCGGAAAAGAGGTGGCGCGCCACCGCTCGTGCTGAAGCCGCCCAACAGGCGCCTGCTCGTTTATACGGGAACCGAGCGCGGGCGGCTGGGGGCGCTCCGGGCTCCGTCCAGGCCTTCGAGCCGGGTCCGGGGGCGCGGCGAGCTGGCTGCTCCGGATCCGGCCCGCAGGTCAGCCACGGCCTGAGGTCACAACCTGAGCCAAAACGAGGAGTCGGACGTTCAGCTGACGGGGCCTTCAGGCCACGGGGTGAACCAGGCGCCTCTGAAAAGTGGCCTCCAGGGCAGCGGGAGTCGGACACACGCCCGGGGGGCGGCCCCGAAGCCGGCACCGCCGGGGGACAGGAGCCCCGGTGAGGGGACAGCCGGCGGCCGGAGTGGGACGAGAAACCAGTGTGGCGACGCCCGAGGGCGAGTCCCGAGTCCCCTGCAGCGCGGGCGCGGGGGGCGGGCAGAGGCCGAGGCCGCACACGGAGGACGCAGGCCCCGTCGCACCGGAGCAGGGCCGTGTGGACAGGGCCGTGTGTGCGCAGACGGCGCTGGCAGGACTCAGTCCTCGGTCCCCGGGCTGCCGCGTGATGACGTCATGGCGGGGGAGGGGCGGGGCTGGCTGTGCGGGTGGGGCCTGCGACTGTCCATCTCAGGGTTGTGAGTTCGAGCCCCACGCTGGGTGTAGAGATGAGTTAAAAATAAAATCTTTTTTTTTTTATTTTTTTTTATTTATTTCTAGGAGAGAGAGAGACAGCGTGAACAGGGGAGGGTTAGAGAGAGAGGGAGTCACAGACTGAAACAGGCTCCAGGCTCCGAGCTGGCAGTCAGCACAGCCCGACACGGGGCTCGAACCCACGAACCGCGAGATCATGACCTAAGCGAAAGTCGGCCGCTTAACCGACTAAGCCACCCAGGCGCCCCAAAAATAAAATCTTAAATAACAGCAAGGGGTCTGGGACCTGAGACCAGAAACCTGGAAAAAGGCAGTGAGCTCCCTGACGGCCTTGGTGATGGTATTTTGGATTTGACACCAAATGCAAAAGCAACAGAAGCAAAAGCAAGCAAGAGAAGCTGCGGTGAACGAGAAGGCTACGCACACGGGCGGGGGCCGCCGGCACCGCTGGGGACACGGGATCTGAACCCCGACTTGCTCAGTCCCGCGTCTCCACGGCTGAACCGGCCCGTCGGGCTTAAGCAGGCGGGACACACGGACAGGCGTTTCCCCAGACGACACGGGCGCAAAGGTGCGCCCGTTGCTCCCCGCAAAGGGGTGAGGCTCCCGGTCTCCGCGGGGTGTTTGGGTCTAGGAGCGGAGCGCGGCAGGGACGCCCCCGACCTGCAGTGTCTCCCGGCCAAACGCGGCTGCAGACCCCGATCCGAGCGAGTGTCGGCCGGCGACTCGGCAGACCCCGCGGTTCCAGAGGAGTCCCTGGTGCCCCGTAGTCACGTCCTCAACTGCTCGGGGCTCGAGGTCCACGGCAGCGGCCGGCGGCTGGCGCCCGAGCTCCAGGAGGCAGGGCGGGAGGGACGGGCCAGGTGGCCCCGAAGGGCGGCCAGCCAGCCTCCCGGGAGCCCCTGGGGCCGCTGCCTGCCCCGGGCGCCGAATGCCGGGACACCAGCTGCGCACACAGCCCAAGCGGGGGGACGCGCTGTCAGACGAGGGGCCGACGACCCCTCCGCACGTTGTGCTGCCCGCGAGCCGTTCCCTCTCAGGGCCACAGCGCCGCGGTCAAGGCCACGCGGGAGTGTGAAAGGCCCCTGCGCCCCGCGCTCCCCGCCGTCACCAGCTCTGCAGGGGTGCGGTGCGTGTCGCAGGCGCCCAGAAGGGGGCCGTCACCACCCGGCTTGGCGCCCACGCGGGTGGTACCGCCTACTCCCCGACACAGCCCTGGGGGAGGGGGCAGCACCAGTGTGCGGAGACCCCTCGTGGGGAGCACGCTCAGCCTCCCGGGTGCGCCCCGCTGCGGGCACGAAGCCCCTTCGCACGGAGGGCGGGCCCCACGTCCAGGCAGGGGTGAGGGGACCACACCAACGGGCCCTTCGAGTGAGTGAAGGGGCCGGAGGTGCGAAGGCCGGTGCCTCAGGCCGCGGTCTGTGGGGCCTTCGTGCCCCCCCACCCCCGCAGCCGACGCCAAAGCGCGGGTTCCGGTCAGGTATCACGGCGGCTGGCGCGAGACCTCCGGGCTCCCTACACGCTCGCGGCGGAGCAGTGAACCCGGCCGGAACGGACGCTCGTTCCCGGCGCGCCCCGCACCCCCACGCGCTCCCGGGGCAGACCCCGCCTCCGACCTGGGCTCCGCGCAGAACCGCGTCCTCCAGACCGCAGACGTGTGCAGACGGGCCCCGCGGGGCCAGGCAGATGTCCACGCGGGCTCCCGCTGCTCTGACCCCGTTCCGGACGCTCCCCCGGAGAGGCCAGTGCTGCTGGCCGCGGACACGGCCCACTTCGGAAGAAAAAAGGCCATGTGCCGTTTCTGACATTCTTCCCGAGCCCCTTAAGCAAGACCTGCAGACATTTGCTCCTAAAGCACCAGGGCCCCGGCTCAGCCCGGTCCCCGCGCGCCGACCAGGGACGCTCTGGGCACGGCCTCTGGCTGGGAGAAGCGGGCCACTCAGCTCCTCAGAGCAGGCATTTGCGGTGCTGTCCCGTCACCGAGGCCAGTGATCTGCAGACGCGTGACCAGGGTCTGAGTCTCACACTTGACTTTCAGAAGCTCCGTTTTTCATGAATGAAGATTATCCACCGCGAGCCAGGCCATCGGCCTCCGCAGACACGAAGAGGCGCGAGCAGGTCTAGGAAAACAGAAGCACAGGATCCTAAGCATGAAAACAATTCACACAACGGACTTTAAGGAACAGAGACGAGTTCTGGTTTGTAAACAAGAGAAAAGGGGAACGTTTTAGAGGAAAGTACGTATTTCATGAAGAATATAAACGAGCAATATAAACGGGAGTCTGAAAACCTCACTGGGGGGACAGGCCTACCTGGAATCGCGCGTCGAGGAGAAAGCAGCACAGGGAGGAACGCCCAGCTCTCGAGTGTGCATCCGTGTAGATCCCAGCTCCCGGGAGCAAGCGGGGACCCCGGAGCCGCTGGGGGGGGGGGGACGCCACCGGGGACTCCGCCATTTGGCTGGGTTCCCCGAGACGCAGAGGCTCAATTTCTACTCGGTGGGAAAACCGTCTGAACACACAGTGCAAATCCAATTAAACATTTAAAATTTATTAAACTTTTTGGTCAAAATAGTTGAACAAATATATACAATTCTGTTAGAACCGCTGTTTTTGCAGAGGACCGCGAGGCACAGGTATGTGGAGAGAACTCTGCTCTGGGTCTCAGAGCTGGAGCCTGGGCGCTGGCGCGCGTACAGGTAGGAGTTACTCTGAATGAAATTCTCCGCTTCTAACTGGACGAGAAGTAAAGTGGAGTCGTTACGCTGCCGCAGGGTAGCACACAGACCGCCCGGTAACAGGGCACTTGCTCTCGTGGATCGTGTCGCTAGTCACCAGGACACGCCTTTGTTCCAAGAGCAGCGCATGCGCCGTGCACCCCGCAGGAGGCCGGGGTCTGAGCCCCCATGTGGATCCCGGCAACTTCCGATCACACCGCTAGTGTCCGTCTTGGGAGATCCTGATTTCTGGCACCAAAGAGCCTACTTTTAAAATCCAGCACCAAGGTGGTGGCGGCGTCACATGGCTACTCTGTTGGCTGGAAACAACTAGGAGACCGGCATGCATGTGATTCCAGCACTTTCCAAAGGGGCCACCCCCCCGAGGGCTCCTCGCAGTCCCTGCCGCGCGCTGGGAGGCTCACTGGACACCCGCGTTGCCGGCCCGGCAGCACCCGTCGGCCCCTGGGTCCCTTCTGAGACGCTCCCCCCGCCTTACCTGCCTTGTCGCCTGGCCGATGTCTACAGAAACAAAAGAAAATCACACAAGTTTGGGGACAGGCAGGCTGAGACGTGGAGGTACTGCACACGTGCCACCATCCTGCCAGAGTTGGTCACACTGTTCCAAAGTGTAATTCCGCATAATTCATTCTATGCAGTTAAAGTAAATAAAAAGCCGATACTGGTCTTAGATTTAAAAACACTTGTCATAGTGTGTCACTTTTATTCAGTGGCCGCACCAGAGGGGGTGGCGGTAGGTACAGGTGCGCGGGTGAGGACAGCCACCGAGCCCGCTCGCTGAAACCAGTCCCCGGGGACCACGGCGGGGAGCGGCCCCAAGCGTGAGGGCAGGCGGGGTCGTGGAGACTCTCTTCTCCTGGGTGTTAACTTCCTGGTCTATGAACTGGAAAGGCCGGCTCAGACTTAAATAAAGACATTTATTGTGAGTAACGGCCTCTACTGAGCACTGTGCACCGTGCGCCGGGCGGGATCGGGCCGCCCTCCGGTCTGCAGGGGGGAGGAGCGGGGAGCGCACTGCTCCTCGCGGAGACGACGACGACGTCCCTCCCCTGGGGAAGCGTCCGGGCCCAGTCCCCGCGCCAGCCTCCCTAGTTGACCTTGTCCTGGAAGATGTACAGGTTGTTGGTGGCGGCCACGGCGATGACGTTCTCCGCTGGGTGCCAGGCCGTGTGCAGAATCTTCTTGTTGAAGTCCAGACTGTCCACACTGATCTCATCTTTCTTTCTCTTCCCGCCTGTACACACTTTCCGAGGCTTGAGGCTGGCGCGGGGCTTGCTGTTCTCCCTGGAAGCTTCCAACGTGACGTCCCTCCGTGTATTTCGATCGAACATCCTGAAGAAGTTGTTGTAGGAACCGGTCATGATGGCGCTATGCAGAACGAGAGGGCAGTGCTGGTCAGGGACGAGGCACCAACACCCGGCCCCGCGCGGGGGCCCCGCGCGGGGGCCCCGCGCCCTGGACGCCCCGTGAGGGTCACCTGCCCTCCCCCCTCCCCCACCTGAAAAGATCATTTTCAAGAGAAGAAATGAAAATAATGGTTGGCAGAAAAATCGGTATAAGTTCCCTACTGAACTTCACATACGTAATCCTGTCCGTGAAAATAAATATTACAGAACAAAAAAGGAGCAGCCACTCCTGATTACATTAGAGGTTTTTTGTTTTTGTTTTTTTTTTAAGTGAGCTCCTCGCCCAAAGTGGGGCTTGAATTCATGACCCTCAGATCAAGAGTCACGCTCCTCTAGGGGCGCCTGGGTGGCTTAGTCGGTTGAGTGTCCGACTTTCGCTTAGGTCATGATCTCGCGGTTCGTGGGTTCGAGCCCCGCGTCGGGCTCTGTGCTGACTGCCGGCTCAGAGCCTGGAGCCTGTTTCAGTCTGTGACTCCCTCTCTCTCTGACCCTCCCCTGCTCACGCTGTCTCTCTCTCTCTCTCTCCTAGAAATAAAAAAAAATAAAAAAATAAAAAAAAGAGTCACGCTCCTCTGACCGAGCCAGCCTGGCGCCCCACATTAATGTGTCTTTAGAAAGTAAAAAAAAAAAAAGACGACACAGCCACCTGTCCCACGAATAACAGTGTATTTTCAAGTCTCGAACATTTGCACTTTGTCCAATGTCCCTCCGCACACCTGATAAAGAATATTTTTTAATTCATTTTAATGTCACAAAGTTCTTTCACGGGAAGCAACAGGTGTACAAAGGGGAAAGGTCTTAGACATCAGAGCGAATCTCAGACGCTGCAGCGCTGCCCATGTTATTTCTCCAGGATCAATTCTTACGGCTTCCACGGCCTCTGAGATCAAATATGTTTCTGCAGTACTGGTAGAAACTTCTGTTTTTTGTTTTTTTTTTTTAACAAAACATTTAACATTTTTTAAAACAAGAAATGGCTGACAAGTGCTGCCAGGATTTAGCCCGTGGCTTTAGAACGAGCCCTGCTCCAGATGATGGTGCTCAGACCTGCCCCTGCGGACCCTGCAGACCCAGCCTGGTCCCCGTGGCTCCCCGCGGTCTCCGGGCTCAGGCACGGCAAGCCGCAGACCCCGATCCACGCAGATCCCTCAGCGTCAGACTAACCTCACCTAGAACTCACCCGGAAAAGACGACGGTCAGGACCCTCGCGCCATCCTTGCTCAGCCTGTGTGGTCTCGGCCCAGGAGCGTGTGCCGCTCGGGAGAGAACCAGCGCCGCCCAGCCCAGGGCGCTGCCTGGTCAGCCTCGTGTGCAAGACCATGTCCAAGGGAGGCTGGGCGGGAAGCGTGCCGACGCGGACCTTCTGTCCACGCTACTCACAGTCAAGTGCATGTGCCACGATTCCCTGGAACAGGGACCGGGAAGAGATCTTCAGGAGGACGCGGCTTTATTCTCGACATGGACTAGCACTGGCGTGCGGCAGAAATGAAAGCAGACCAGCTGTGACTCAGATTCAGTATTTCTTCTCAATTTCTGGCCCACAGGCCTGCAGGGGAGGTGGGTGTGCCCACCCCCCAGACCACGTAAGAGCACCTGGACAGGTGTCCTCCACTTCCCCAGGTGGCCAAGTGAACTCGGGAGTAAATGGCTGTGTCCATTTTTGCCGGACAACCTGAGCACAGCCAAGCAGGGTCACGTGACAGCATGGTCACGGGCGCGGGACTATCCACGTACCCATAACCCACTGCTCACACGGTTAGACCCCACTGTGTACCTGTCTAGACAGACGGCTCTCCCACCTGGTGCCCCTGCTGGGAACCGTTACAGAAGAGAAGTGTCATTCCCATACACGTTTCCGTTCAGAGTAGTGACATATTCCTAAAACAGCACCTTCTCGCGTGTTCTACAGAACACGGAAACCATCCAGACTCTTCCACAATGTGCTTTCTTTGCTCACTCTCCTATGACATCACCTATATGACGTGCGTGGTTTTACTTCACTGATTTTCCCTCGTTTTCAGTAGTGTACATTACGGACAGACGAGTTTCCCGTGGCGGCTCCTTCAGGGGTTTGCCAGCTCTGCTTTCTGTACATGCACGAGGTTCCTGACCTATGTGGGCCACTGCCCACCAAAAAAGGAGGGCCATGGTGAAGGCCACCGGCCTTCGACCCCAGCCCACCGTAAAGGCACAGAGAGGGCGTCCTTGTCCCTCTGACCTGGCGACTACCAAGAGCGAGCGTCTCAGCTTCCCGGTCCTGCTACTTCCCACTTGTGAGCGGCCACGTCCTGCCACGGGTTCTGGGTCCTCAGGGTCGTATCTGCTTTTGTGGGTTTTCACGGTCGCATTTTGGTACAAAACAAGCGTTAACGTGGGTGAAGTTCCTCACATTTCCTTCACCGTCTGGGGTGGGGCTGTAGAAGCAGCCCCGCCGGTCTCCTCCGTGTTGGCGCCGCGCTCCCACGGCTCCGGCCCCGTCTCGGAATTCTGCCCAGCTCGGGTCCTAGGTGGCTGAGGGACAGCTGTGACCTGTCCCCCCAACACAGACAAGCAGCTCCACCAGCCGAGTTCAGGGTCGATGTGCCTCGGCAATGCTGCAGGGCCGTGTGCCTCCCGAGCTCTCAGAGCCGCCGTCTGGGGTCACGTCCTTTCCTGGAAGTACACCCCCGAGATCCGTCCCGGGAGCTTCCGGTCAGGGCGAGCCGCTCCCCGTCTGAATGCGCCTCACCACACACGTGCTCTGAGTGATCATTTATCTCTCCGGGCACTAACAGTGGTCACAAGCAAGGACTTTCCTGTCACACCATCCTGGGTACCTGCTGTGCTGGAAGGCGGCTCTCAGCCTGACTGTTGGTCCTCAAGGTCGTACGTCTTTCCGCCCCCGTGGCTACTCCTAGCATCCCTTTGCCGGTGGTGCCCCGGGCCCGCACGGCACAGACGTGGATCCGCGCTTCCTGAGTGCGGGCCTCGGTCTTCTGTCCGCTCCAGGCCGGCACCCCTCCCCGTTCTCGCCTCCTGGGCACGCCACCCGGCCGCGTTCCGCTGCGTGCCCCTCCCCCGGCCTCCATGCCCCTGCCCTCCCGCGAACTCAACCCCTGCAGCCCCGCACTGCACCCCGGAAGACGGCTTCCCCTGCGCTTACTGCCCGGGGTCTCCCGCTGAACCCACATTTTCAACCACTGCGTACTTCGTTTCTAGGAGTTCTGTTTGCTTCATTTATAATTCTCTCAGGTAATTTCCGGTGGTCTCGCTCATGGTTCCTGGCTTGGGTGGGGGTCCCTTCCAGCGCTCTCTCACGCTCCGCAGCTTAGGTTCTAGTATCTGAATCCTCAGACAGTCAGTGTTGCTGCTGTTTCTGACCTGTTCCCAGTGGCTTTCCTTCACGCGCTTGGTGGTGTTTACCCACACGTGCATCTAGGGGAGATGGCGCCCTGGGTGTACTGGGAGAGGCAACCGCCGTGGGTGCTGGGCGCCCCTGCATGTCCTCTTGAGTGCGCCCTCCCGGGGCCCCGTGTGTGGGCCCCGCAGTGTCCACGGGCAGGCCTGTCAGTCACGCTGTTCGGGACGCCAACCCCACTGCTTGTGCGGCCCGGGCCCATGTCACTCCTGTGGGGTGCGGGGGCCGTGGCAGATGGGTGCCCGCATGAAGCTCACGCTGCTCTGCGGGGCCAGGGGTCTGGAGCTGGGTCTCTGCCCCAGGGAACTCGTGACTCCAACAGTACCCACAAAACACTGTAAACGGGAAGAGCCCAGGCCCGGAAAGCTCTGTCCTGCTGCCCAGAGCCCGGCCTGCCTTGTGGTGCCCAGGTCCACAGTCAGCCTTTCCAGATCATGCAGCAGGACACAGACGCCACAGCTGGGGTGGGGGGCTCATGGTTACCACTCTTGGGGGGGCTTTCACGCTTCCTCCCACCCCTCAAGGTCTCAGACTAATCTCCCTGGGGACTGTGAATGTAGCTGGATGATGCCTTTCCCAGAACCCTGGAGGGTCTCACCATCACTGTGCCCCGTGCGTGGGGACCTCAGCGGGGAAGACTTCGCCGGCAGGGCCCTGGGCCCCGTGCCGTGGGCCAGTGCGATACCCCACGGTTCCCGCGCCCTTCTACTTGTAGCCCGCCTTCGTTCTGGCCGCGGCACAGCTTCCCTCCCCCCAAAGGGACTGTCCCCTTTCAGCACCGCAAATGCAGCGTGTTGTGTGACAGTGAAGACGTGAGCCTCGGCACCACAGACATCAAACGTCCTCTTAACAGAACGGGCGCCAAATTCATTCCTGAGGCACCAGGACGTCCACACTGCAAAGGCCACCAGGGCATGCCACCCGTGCACAGCCCCTGCGAACTGGCCCCAGGAAAGGCCAGTCTACCCGCTCACTGGCAAACCTCTGCCCCACCTCCTTTCACGCTCATCTCGGAATACAATCCACCATAAATTACCTTAAAAGCATTTAAAAAACAACCACACAAAACCGTGGCACGGCATGTGCTGTCTGCATCCAGGAAGGGCACGAGCGGGGGAGAGCTTGCTCCTGAGCCCCTCTGCCCCCACCTGTGGGGGGCGCCCGGGGGGCTCAGTCCGTTAAGTGGCTGACTCTTGCTTTCAGCTCAGGTCATAAACCCAGGGTTCACTGGACTGAGTCCCGAGTTGGGTTCCATGCTGAGAGTGCAGAGGCTGCTTGGGGTTCTCTCTCTCTCTCTCTCTCTCTCTCTCTCTCTCTGTCTCTGCCCCCTTCTCTTTCCAAACCAAACATTAAAAAAATAAAAAATAAAGTGTCGTTAACCTGTCAAACAGCCTTCAAAGCGCGGCCAGCGACCAACCCCGGCCAGCCCGTCGCCAGCCCCCTCCCTCCCCGAAGCCCCCCGCCCCCCGCGCGGGCCCGCCCAGGGCCTCACCTGTCTGAGCCGCCCCAGCAGCACTCGAACTTGTCGAAGATGCAGTCGTTCTCGTACAGAGAGCACAGCTTGCTGCGCAGGTACTCGTGCACCTTAACAAAACCACAGGGAGGTCAGACAGCGCCGCGCGCAGACCGGCACCGACCCTGCGCGGCGGCCTCACCTGGTGCGTCTCCACGGGCCGGCTCTCCATGTTGAGGTCCCACACCTTCACCGATAGGTAGTCTCGGGTCATCATGTACCGGCCGCTGTGGCTGAATTTCACGTCCGAGATGGAGGAGATGATTTCCGAGAAGAAGGACCTACTGCTGGGATCTTCAGGTTCTTCAAAAACTGGAAAACACAACACGTTCAGCTTCTGCTCAAAAGCCGGAGGACGAAGCACGCACCAGACCCCAGGCTCTCCTCGGGGGGCGCGGCCCGCACACCGCTCAGGCTCTGGACCTTTCTGGTCTGTGAGTTCTCTGGCTTTCGGAGACTTAGAGGAGACGGCCCCAAGGCCAGTCTCGGCCGGGGAACGGCGTGAGAACCCCTGCCCAGACCCTGAGGCAGCGCCCGTGGCTGAGGCCCTGGGCTGCGGCCTGGAAAGTCCCCCTAAGACATTCCGGGGTGGGCTGTGGTCTAGAACCCCTGTGCTAACCACAGGCTGCGACCACACAGACACCGGGCGCCCGAGCAGCCCCGTCCTGTCCATGTCACAGGAAGCCAGGCGGCACTGCCTGGGAACACCGAGTCCAGACTGTAACCTCCAGAGCCCCACCCACCAAACCCCGTCAGGAAAAGGGGTCAGTCCCTGCTGTCTGGGAGCCAAGCTCCACATAACAAAACCCAATTACTTTCAGAGAGATTCCAGATGCTTCCTTGGCAGATGCTCCTTTCTCCTACAGGATTTGGGCTTTTAGCAGAAACTCAACAGCCCCTACAGAGGCCGCAACCCCCTAGGGCCGCCACGCCCTCAGCTTAGGAAGCTTCAAGCAAGGATCTTTCTCTGCACTTCGTTTTGAACTGCTTTAGCCTTTTTTTTTTTTTTTTAATGTGGGAACCGGTATATTTCTTGGCTCTGCATATGAAGTTAATTTTAAGCACGCCAGCGGCAGTGCCAGGATTTACTCAAATAAGTTACTGACAAGAACTACTCCTGGCATCTTTGTTAAAATGGTCTCTAAGAATATCACGGTGAGGTCACCTGGCTGGCTCAGTCGGTACAGGGAGTGGCTCTAGATCTTGGGGTTCTGAGTTCAAGTCTCACTTTGGGTCTAGAGATCACTTAAAAAATAAACCAAAAAAAGAAAAAAAGACTATTAATCTTGAGAGAGACAGGTCAACGTCACACGCTAGCTCTTTGTTGCAGGACTCCTGTACAGAGAACAGAATTCTTGAAAATTTGCTTTAGCTTCAGAAAACCGAGAATAAGGCAGAGAGGTTCCTGGGAGCCGGTTGGCAAGTGCGCGTGACAGGAGGCGCCCAGTGTGGCCGCGCTCCCCCAGAGGAGACGAGAGTGTGTCCCAGGACATGGGAGTCGAGGCGTCCTCGAGGACTCAGGGGACACGCTGGAGAAGCTCGCTGTGCGGTCCGGTCCCCACCACGGCACGCAGGGCAGGTCACACACGCGCTTCTGCTTCTCTGTAAAGTTGGGCCTGTTCTTTACGGCCAAAAAATAAAAACAAAACTTTCCTCACCTAGAAAAAACTTCAAGGCCCTGTGGATGAAGGTGCTAGAGCATCCCCAGGGGGGAGGAGGGTTCCAGTGCAGCAAAGCTCACTGTGTGCAGAGCCCACCCCGACAGCCAGGGGCGCTCACGGGTGACACGCGCTCTGGCTGCCTCAGCCGAGGCCCTGACGCACAGAGGCGGAGGCAACAGATGGTTCTCGGCTGGACCCGGCCAGGGAGCCCTGGATGAAGCCCTGAGACTGTCGTGGGAGCAGCACCACGGGCCACCCCACAGGAAGTGCTCGGAGCGTGCCCTCAGCGACCCCCTGGCGCCAGCAACGGCCTCGCAAAGAGCCACCCCAGGAGCAGAAGCTGCTGCTGCGCGTGCGCGGGACTAAGGAGCACAGAGACACTGAGCGGAGGTGGTCTTGTGCCTGGAGAACAGAAGGGTTTAAACGAGGCGACCTGAACCCCCCAGGCACTTACACTTCGAGTGTCTGTCACACAGCGCTGAGGAGCGCATGTCGCACAGTCTGACGGTCCCTTTGCTGCTGCTTTAGACGAGCACGTTGCACTGGTGCGGGTGGAACTCGGCCGCAGTGATCACCTCCGTCAGCTCCTCCATGTTCACAGGCTTGATGTCCACAATGTCTGAGGTGCATGGTTAAGGCAGCGAGCACGGCGGCGTGGAGTCCGCCTCCCAGCAAACGGCGGGCGGGAAAACCCGGGGCGAGGGGAAGAGCACACAGGTCACGGCGGTGACCATACAGACTGCGTGCGCAGGAGCACGCCAGGAAGAGGACCCGTGTCCACACCCGGGCACCGCTCCGGCCACGGCGACGTGGCTCAGAGGCCTGGGCCCTTGTGCACACAAGGCTGCCTGCATCCCACTGCTGCGCTGACGTCCCAGGAGAAGCCGCTCACGGCAAGACCACAAGAGCTTCGTGGTGTGAGGAACACCCGCGCAAAAATCCCACACTTCCACCCACGTGCCCCGCACGCCACCTGCCAGGTTCTGAAAGACTCTCCTTTCCTAAGACTCTCCATCTGCCATCGAGAGCTCGTTCTTAGGAGTGAGGACAGGGTAGCTTGCCAAGTATGGAAATCACTGAACTGAAAATACAAGGAAACAGCAGACTCTGGCTATGGGCCGCGACAGAACGGGGGCCACATGAGCCTCCCACTGGAGGAAGCAAGCTGACAACTAGGTGACACCACACAGTAGGGCTTTTATGTAAGCAAGTACATAAAAGTGTAGGTGTTTCATAATCTAGGTCACAAGGAAGGGTACTTAAAACATGATCGTGAGACAAAATTTTATAAAGGCAATGAAAAACGTGAGTGCGCATACATATCGCTTTGGAATTAAGAGCTCTCCCAGATCGTGAAGCAAAAACACGAGCTTCAACAGGAGAAAAATAAGGGACGCCAAAAAAATTCACAGTAACAGACAGTAAAATAACAGAAGGTACTTTTAACTCAACTATAATCGAAGAAATTAAAAATGGGCTTATTTTGGTTTCACTAAAGTGAAGTTATTTTTCAGAAGATCCAATACCTGCTGAAAGCAGGCGCACTGAGGCAGCAGGTGCGCCTGGCTCAAGGCCTGCACGCTGGCGTGGGTGCTGGGGCTCGAGGCGCACCCAGAGCGCGGCACGGAGCCGCACCATCCACGGCCCCAAACCCTGCAGTCACACACCAGGAAGCTCAGCGACAAGGAAAGATGGTCAGAACGCAGTGGAAAAAGTGAGGCTGATGGCAGAGGCCGACTGCTGTGCACGCAGCTCCACACTCACAGGCTCTTGGGTTTTAGGGAACCCCACGTGGCCCCCGAGGAGTGCAGGGTTAGAGGGAGAGAGAACGGGATGGCCTGAGTGGCCCAGTGTTAATTAAAGTCGTGGAGCGGATCTCAGGCCCCCTGACACTCCTGAGTGCTTGAACTTCATTACCACACAGAGGATGAGCCCAGCGGTTCTCACACACATGTCCTTGCACAGACAGAAAGAGGCTGGAAAGGTGTGCACAACTACCTACGATGGTCGTCTGGAGCACAGGATGAAGGGGGAAGACCTTCCTCTGTGTTAGTTACATTTTGTTCCAAACAGTCACGTACTCACAGGAGAAAGAAGGATTTAAAACAGAGCAATTTAAGGAGAATAAAGAGAAAGCAGGGGCCATGGGCATGAACCTCCTAAACCAGCAGGTTTCACAAGGTCACGGGAAGAAGACACAGAAGACCTGGTGGCCACAGCGGCCCCTTCGCAGCTAGGCCACACGCTCTTCGTAAACTAAGTCATCACGGTAAGTAAATGATCGAATCAAGTAAAAGGACAACGGATAATAAGTGTGAAATGCTGGAATGTGAAAGGCACACGCACTTGCTTCCGGGGACTGTCCTGAGTGAAAGAGGCACACGCAGCCAGGAGAGCCCACGGACGCCCACCCTGCTCTGGCCAGCCTGACGTCACTCCACAACGTGGGGAACCCTGACTGGGGCCCCCTGATGGGCACACAAGACAGAACTCTCATTTCCGGAGAAATCGGGAACTTGCCTCGCCAGTAACACGCAGACCTTCCCCTTAGTAACTGCACATTCTTTTGAATCCTCCTTAATCAGAAGACCAAATTCGTACGTGGCCACTCCCTGGGTTGGGTGAGTGACCTTCACTCTAACCACGGCCGGTGTTGCCCAGTCTGCTTCCTGGTCCCTGATTTGGGGGGAGGGCGGGGAAGAACCGAACCCCCAGCACACGCTATTTAAAGCCGCCTCCCACTAACTCGGGGGGTAGCAGACCTGGTCGTTCTTGTGACATAGAGAACCTTCCCCAAAGGTAGAAAGTAGCTTCCGTTTTTGGGACCCTCTAAATCCCAGGGAACCCCAGCTCGGGCTACCGTGCAGCAAGCACTCAGGAGGGGACTGAGGAGTGGGAGGAGGCACATGGAGCGCCAGGTGTGGGAAGAACAAACGCGTGAGAAACGCCGAGCCCGCCACCCGATGAAGGATACTGAAGCTCCTATCTGTGATCTCTAAATGCCATAGATTAATTCTCAGGTCATCTGCAGAAAGATACGTTTCATGATCACTATTTACTGAAATGGAATTTATATGGTATGTATGAGCATTCGCAAAAATTCGTCGTGGACTTGCTTCCACCATAAGATCCATGGGCTTTAATATTGGAACCTAAAAATGGAAGGAAAGAAGAATTCAAAACAAAGATCACTGCAGCATAAAATCACAATTAAAAAACAATAGAAAACAAAAAGGAACAAATCCAAGTTCACAGTGAGCTATCGGTTTTGAACAGACAATAATATCCCAATTAAGCAATTAGCAGAGCTGTGAAAACGGGCTACAAGCGGGGCCTGTCCCTTCCTGCGGCCGTCATCAGGGCTGGTTATGTCTGTCCAAGGGCAGACTGAACTGGCCCCTAGAACAGCGCCCCCAGGCACGAACGCCTCCCGCTGAGGCTTCTCTTCCCTGTGCGTCACCACAGCCACCAGGGCTGTAAAGTGTCCATGGGAGACTTTGTCAAGAACCCCCATTCTTTTCTCTCTCTTTGCAGCTATTGCCTTTGAAAGGGACAGTCAGGCGCCATGCCTCTTTCACTACGCAGGTGGTGTGCTCCGTGCACACGCCCCACGCCTAGGAGGGGCACAGAGACGGAGAGCGCACGGGGGGCCCTGGGGAGCTATGGGTGCCATGCTGGATGGGCTGCTGGCCAGGCGGGCCTTGTGGCCCGGGAGCCCTGGGAGCCGTCCGCTTACATGGTAGAGGCAGTTTTTGGTGCACGGATTATGCTTCAACAAGAAATTTTTTACAAAGGGGCACAAAACCCCCATCTCTGTGCTGGGCGCTGTGGCCAGGGGACAGGACATCTCTGCTGGTGTGGAGACAGTGGAGTCAGCCAGGCAAAGGGCAAGGGGCGAGGGGCGAGGCCAGCCCAAACACACAGATGCCCACGTGAGAGGCAAGGGTGCCATTGTGGGTCATCGTGTCCACACGTGAGAAAAAGTAAAAAGTCCCAATGTCACTGACATTTAATGGGAAAGAAGGCAGAAGCTTTAAAATCAAAATAAAAAAAAAATGAACAGTAACTCTGCTGTTCTTCTAGTTAAAGGCCATAGGGAGCACCTCGAAGGGCTGGCCCAGATCTCAGTTCGTCCTCTCTGACCCTGAAGTCTGCAGAACTGAGCCCGGGGAAACACGCATCCACACCGCCTGCTGCACCTGTGGGCGGACGGGTGCCGACCACGCACTGGCTTCTCCGTGTGGGACACAGGTTGTGTGGCCACAGTCCTCAACCGATCTCTCAGGTGATCACAACACGTGGCAACTCTAATGCCAGGCCAGAAAGCTGCCTCCTCCTCATCAAATCCTTTTTTTGGTGCTAAAATAATTTAAGAGGGGACAAAATTTAAAAAGAGCAATATTTGGGGTGCTGCGGTGGCTCAGTTGGTTAAGCATCTGACTTCAGCTCAGGTCACGATCTCAGAGTTCATGAGTTTGAGTCCTGCGTCGGGCTCTGTGCTGACAGCTCAGAGCCTGGAGCTGCTTCGGATTCTGTGTCTACCCCTTTCTGCCCCTCCCCCACTCATGCTCTGTCTCTATCAAAAATGAATAAACTTAAAAGAAAAAAAGCAAAATTTGACTCTTGTTCAGCTAAGTTTGGACAAATAATCCATTTTTAGCTTTTGGAGAGGCAATAAAGAAATCAAACGAGGGCCTAAACTCACAAAGGCCAGTCTATTTATAGCCTGGGATCTTTTAAACCCCATGTGATTAATAAAAGCAGTTTCTGACGAAATTACACTGTGGCCACCAATTAGACCAATTTTATTTAGGCTGAACGTATAAAAGAGCCTGTGAATAAAACTGACACTGGGCCAAACAGGACAGCGGTTGTTACCGCAGAGGCAGAGGCGAGGGAGCGTGGTGTGCTGAAGGGGCCTGCTCGGGAGGAAGGGGGCTCAGGCGCGGGGAGGGCGGGCGTGCCCGGCGGGGGGCAGAGCAGGACGCCGGGACCTTCTCCTTTCTACCACACGTAAAGGAGTTTCACGTGTTGGCAGCTGTGACACGAGCGCTACTGTCACCCAGAGCGGTTTCTCACCGCCGCACGCCGCAGGGATGTGACAGGGGTAGCCCGGGGTGCAGACATCACCAGTGTTTGCATCAAAACATCTTGTTCAGATTAGTTTTATAAACTCGACCTGAATACATTACATTGCTTCTCAGAGACCCCCCCCCCCCCCCCCCCCCCCCCCCCCCCGCGACAGGATCCAAGGGCCCGTGACGGTGCCGAGCCGTCCCGCTCTTCTCCTTGGCGGGGCCGTGGCCATGTGCCAGGTGACTGCCGTCCCGGCATGCCGGGTGCCCCGCCTCGCTGCAGCGGGGTGCGGTGCAATGAAAGGCCTCGCAGTCTGGGCTCCTGGCCCATAGCGCCTTACTCCTAACCCAGAATGTGTCCGCTAACTAGGTCTTTACTTGATACACAATATTCAACAAAGTTTTTAAACCTCGTTAATAAAGAAACCAGCCGGCCAACAATTTTCACAAGCACCGGGCCGCGGTTTCAGGGCTTGCCTCGCACCGATGCCGGCGTCCCCGCACCCCACCTCCTTTCCTACCTCCCGGCTCACTTTCCACACCCACCGGGAGTGCACCACTGAGCCCATTACAAGATACTGAGACCTTACTCAATTAGTTGTACTCAATGTCACAGCTGTTAAAAGGTTAAAAAAAAAAAAAATCTAGGTATCAGAAGTGATGGTCATTTCATATGGGACGGGGCCCAGGGACAGCAAAAAGGAAGGGGAGAATTTTGTAAATTTAACAATCAGGAAAAGCAGTGATGCTCTGGAGACCTGAGAACAGGCCCCAGCTAACTCGGGGCACTCCATGAGAGCCTCGGCGGAGCGTCTGCAGTCCGCGCGGCTCCATCCAGGGCAACGTTCCAAATCCCACTGGACGTCACCACAACCAACGCGCTACTCAGAACCTTTGCAGTGAAAGGGAGTCGGAATACTCAGATCTGTTGTGGACTTGAAGATCTGAGTCTTTTCTGTGGACTTAGATCTGAGTCTTTTCTTTGGCATCACCATGTTTTCTAAAGATGCCGTGTGACTTCCCGCTTCTGTGAGATACGAGGAAGCGCGACCTGGACACATACAAACAGTGGTGACTGTGATCGCAGACAGCCTCCCTGAGCTGGAGAAAGCAGACCCCGCAGTGGCCCTACTCAGCGGTCTTCTCTACACAGACTTACGCACTGTCCCCGATTAACTAGGAAGGGAATGGAGTAGTGTGAGGAAACGGAGCGTGTACCCTCAGTGCTGTAATTCGAAACGGGTCCCGAAGCCGTCCATCTTCATCTTTCAAGTTATAACCTTCTGCTCTTTTGTCCCGCTCGCTTATTTTCCATAATTTAATAGTTTTATCTGCAAATAAAAACCTTAGTCTCCGTATTAAAAGAAAAACCATAGCATGTGCCACTGTTAGTTGAGTATTACATCAGAAAGCTGTGTGGTTCTCTGTGGATTTATAGGCTTATGAGCCACTGAACCGTAGTTTCTGGTTATGGAGAAACCTGGACCTTCTGTCCGCACATAAGAAAAGACGTGGGTGCGTGTGTGCACTCACCTCTGTGCTCTCAGCCCGCCACCTGCTGCCTGGCTAATCATTTACCCTCCCCAAAGTTTAAAGCAGAAACACTTTCTAGAGTTGGTTAAAGTAAAAAGGAACCTATACCCAGAAAATTAAAAATAAATGCTACATCAAATAACCACTTAAGAAAAAGCTCTTACCATTTGTAGAGAGGAGAAAATGAGCAGCATTCTGTTGTGGTAACCACCTAATTTTATTTATTTTTTCCTCAATTTCTAGACTTTTCAAATAGTCAAACTCTGGTTCATGACTTTGAAAGGTACTGTAAACATTATATTCTCCCCTAGAGTGAGGGCGGCTTTTATTCTGCAAGGAAACAGGAGGCTGTTTTAATGAACAAAGCACAGTGCAAAGAAAAACTCAGTACTGAGTATAAAACGACCAGACACATTTTTAAAAAGTTAAACAAAATCTCAGGTCAGAACTTCTCAAACAGATGACACTCCAAATTAATGTACTGGGAAGAACGAGTGACAGACTTCTGCCTGCATCCCAGGCACGCTCCCCAGAGCAGGTCTGCAGAACAGGCCTGTGTGTGCGTGTGAGCCAGGGTTCTGGAAACACGAGCGGGCCCCGTCGCGCGTGCGCTTCTGGAGACAGGCTGAGCGCTCACGGCCGGAGGGGGGAGAGCGCGCCCACCGGGCCCTGGGGCGCCTGGCCCAGCCGCACACGCGCCCACCGGGAGGAGGCCCGCGGAATGGAGCTTATGCAGTGACCACCAGCAGGGAGCGCTGGTTATGTGGATTTTTATCGTACGTCAAACAATTCCACATGTTGCAGTAAAAGTGGAAACACACGCTCGGGAAGATACAGACCGTCCTCAAAATCTTAACCAACTCCAGGAAGGCAGAGGGAGAGGAGGGTAAGATTCGGAGATAAAGCTGAAAGCCAACACGGGGAGGACACACGGCAGCCTCATGTACCTGCCGAGGGCTTGATTTTCTTTTAGGGAAGAGTAAAACCTGGGTGGCGGGTTCATAATATATTTATATTAATATCTGAAATCTTCTGTAGGTCTCAAATGACATTTTCTATAAAGTAATAAGAATATTACATAATTAATATAATTGTTTTAATTTTTTTTTAACTTTTAAATTTTAATTCCTGCCACATGATCAGCATCTGAAGTCTTACTAACACTTTTCAGGACGTGTGTCCGAGAAACTGAATGAAACAGAGGAACCTTTACGTCCAGACTCTTTCTGTTCCTGAGTTACGGTCCCGCGGGACGAGGAACCAGCCCCAGAGCTCCCTGGATCCCTCCGCTGCCGCGCGCACCCGGAAGCCGCCCGCGGGCCCCGGGACGAGGACATGGCCTCCACGCGTGTGCTGTGCGAGGCCGGCTACTGCTGCATAGCCCGCCTTCAGGCCTCTACCCTCCACCAGAAGGCAGAATTTGCCAGCAAATGCTTCCAGCTTGCCAATGAAATGGAACTATCTAAAATGAAAAATCTGCTGAGTCATGAGTCCCAGGGCCCAGGACGGTGACCCACCTGGAGAAACTGCAAACCTGAACAGACCGACGAGGCGCCCGCATGGATGCGCTGCCCTCCTTCACGGGCCACCGAGTGCGAGGGCCGGATGGATGCTCCTGACCCACGGCCCGTCTTCCCGCTGTAACTGCCCGAGCTGCACCCCCCCACCCCCCAAACCCCTGCCCGCAGGCTGAGACCCCGCGGCGGCCCCCGAGGGCCTCCGGGCAGTGAGCGATCTCGGCGCCCTGTCCAGGGAGAGGCAAGAACAGAGACGGTGAGAGCAAGGCCACCAGCCCGAGCTGCAGGGACGGTGACCCCAGGCAGGACAAGAAGGTGGCTGCAAGCACATCTTGTCGTCAGACGTGCTGAGTCGGCTGCAAGGCTGCGCTCTGAGGACGAGGGCGGCACAGCCACGTCCCTAAACCCTGCTCCCCGGAGATGGACACACCAGGCTTCCCGAAACAGGGCTCTGCCGCTGAGAGGGAACAAAGCCAGCAAGGTCGACACTGCTGGCCACGCCCCCCCGCTCAGGTCTCACGCGCACCCCTGCACTTCCCGAGGGCCCCCTAGCACCCTGATTCCTCAACCTGACACCCACGCCCCCTCCCCAGAGAGCTAGGGCCCTGCTGTGTCCTCACACCCGCCCCAGGCTCTGCAGAAAGGGCCGCGCCCTCTGACTGCACTGGGAGCCCCACGCCCTCAGTGCGGGGCGTGTATGCAACCACGACAGGATTTCAAAGGCAGGTGGAAGAGGAAGGCTCTTGTCTTGTTAACCAAAATGCCGGGAAAAGGATGGGGAAAAACAGCTGCCCAGGAGTTTGGAAGTCACAGCTGGTTGGGTTTATCAAATTTGAACATCTTAGACTACGTGTTGCTGTACAAATCTGTTGCTTCACTTTATTAATAATGATTTAATCCATCTTAACTAAACTCTTTATACTATAGGTTCTCAAAATTGTTATCGACATATTTTGTAACAAGACACTTGAATTTTACCACAATCTATCTCACATCTAAAGTGAGGTAGTTTTTAAATTTCAATGATATGCACAAAAATGAGACAAGTTTTCTATAAGGATATCATTAAAATGGCAAACTTTAGGCACTGAAAGTGAATTCTTAAATTTAGGACAGCTGTGGCTCAGCCATCTGTTAAAAATAATCCTTCTGCTAAAAGTCATAAACACCACTAACCACTTTTACTTCTGCTGAAAAGGTCAGATACACAGTTCTATTTAAGGAGCACCACGTAATAATCTACCTCTGGGAAAAGAATGCAGAACTATGAATTTGTCAAATCATCTATGAAGATTTTCAAAGACTAATGACAATATATATTATTCACAAGAGTTCTCACCATTTCAAATCAGAAAAAATAAGATCAAAACAATTTTAAGGGGCACCTGGGTGGCTCAGTTGGTTAAGCGTCCAACTTCGGCTCAGGTCATGATCTGGCTGTGTGTGGGCTTGGGCCCCACATCAGGCTCTGTGCTGACCACACAGAGCCTGTTGGGATCTTCCTCTCTCTCCCTCTCTCTCTCAAAATAAATAAAATAAAAACATTACAGTTTTTTTTTTAATTAGGGCACCTGGGTGGTTCAGTTGGGTAAGCATCCTACTTTGGCTCAGGGCATGATCTCAAGGTTCGTGAGTTCGAGCCCCACGTTGGGCTCTGTGTGGAAAGCTTGGAGCCTGGAGTGGATTCTGTGTCTCCCTCTCTCTGCCCCTCCCATGCTCATAATTTGTCTGTCTCAAAAATAAACATTAAAAAACAATTTTTAGGGGCACCTGGGTGGCTCAGTTGGTTGAGCATCTTGACTTCAGCTCAGGTCATGATCTCATGGTTTGTGAGTTTGAGCCCCGTGTTGGGCTCTGTGCTGACAGCTCAAAGCCTGGAGCCTGGATTCTGTGTGTGTGTGTGTCTCTCTCTCACAAATAAACAAACGTTAAAAAAAAATTAAAAGTTTGTTTTTAAATCTATATAGACATATGAAAATGAGAGCTGCAACATGTATATTTCAATGAGATGCTGGCACCCATGCATCTCCCCTCACTCACCAAAGCAATCCTCCACTCCGAACGGGGTGCCTGGGGCCCCCCTCCCACAGACGCTCCTACGCCCCCTCTCTCTGGTGGCAGGGCCGGCATTCGCTGCCGCACAGATCTACTGCAGGGGCACCAAGGCCCACTAGCTGCCACACCAAAGTCCTGCCACAAAAATGTAGAGACTAGAATCTACAGATGAGGAAGTACCTGCTCACTGACCTGCCTGGACACAGACAAGGGCCTGTGTGTGACTCTGTCAGGAAAGAAGACAGATGGCTTTCCACAAACCCAAGCCTGGCTTGCCCGTGGTTCTCTCAGGAATATGTCCACGACAGATGAGCAGGGCACCAGGCCACCTTGCTTCCTTCATCAGGACCCCTCCTGAACTCTGATGAGGAGCCCCAGAAATAAAAGGGGGCAGCAAGGCTTGGTTCTATGTCTCATTTTATGCATAACTGAAAAAGATGGGCTTCGGTGCCCTTCCCCCCCAAAAGGGGGAGTGACCTAAAACTGCAGTGCTTGTGATTACAATTCACTGTGGGGTCCTCCAGGCCCCACTGAGGTCTCCTTCCTCCCAGCACTGACAGTGGGGCCCTCAGGGGGATGGACGACATACTCTGCTCCCCTCTGACCGAGGAGGGAGACAGAATTCGCGGCCCCCCACACAGAATCCTCCCCGCAGCTAGTGCCACGGGAGCTGTTGGGAGCAGACAGGACGGCTGGGAGCTGCCACCTTCACTGGCTTGTGGACTGATTTTCACTGATAGTCACTTGAATTAATTACAGGATGAAAGCAAATGAATGCGGAGCCCCACCACCCGATCCTCCATCTGGTCCTCACGACAGCCTGTGGACAGAGCAAGGGCTCTCCTCCCATGAAGATGAGGGCACAGGGGCCTTAACTGGAGCTCACAGAGTGGACGTCAGGGAGCTGAAGTACAGATCTCACTCGGCCCTGAGATAAGAAGATTCTATACGGTTAATGGGACGTATCCGAATCTAAGTGAAATCAGAGACTGAGAAAGCGCCACGCTTCTTTCCTTCCTTCCGAGTGACACCAGAAACGCTGCATTTCATTTGGCTTGTGGACTGTCAACCACTGACCTCTTGTTCCCGCTGAAAAATAACGACTCTGCCGCCCTTGTCTCCCGTCGCAAGAAGATCTCCAGAGTAATTAAATTCAACAGTTGAGATGATGTCAGCTGTCAATAAAACACAGAAGCAATTTATCAGATTATGATTTTGAAAGGAGACATAATTATAAAAATCTATTTTAAAAGGTTCAAATGAAAAATCAACATATATAAAACTTCCTCCCTATTGGATAAAGCAAACTTTTCATGGGAAACCTGTAATTACCAAGCAGCCAATTCTGGTTCCAGTGCCCAGAGCCCAAGGGCGCACATGGGCTCATGGGGTTTGCTCAATGGACTGAGCGCCTGGTCCCTGGGGCACCTGGATTTACCTGGACTGTGTTGTCCTGATACAAGGATACAGTGTAAAAATTTAGACAAATAATTTTGAGAAGAAAAACAGAAAAGAACTGGTCATGGAAGACTGGTACTAATTTTCTAATGCACTCCTAATATTAACTTTTAAAATAAATCTGATTCTTGCATGATATTAACAGAATATTTTTAATATTCTTTGCATTAACTTCTGCTGCCTTCTGTACACAATAACCTTACAAACAGCACAAACTCTATTTCACTGACTGGATATGGTCACTACCATCGGTAACGACGATAATGACTTCATCATTACCTCCAATGAGACACTGCTCACTGGCTGCGGGATTTCTGACACTATCCACACAAGGATCTTGGCCGTCGGCTCACTACGGGTAAAGGCCACAGGGCTCAAAGAACAAAGCCAAGTGCTAGAAAAGTCCTTCGGTACCTAAGGCTAAGGCCTAGAAAGAATAGATCTGAATTCACGAGACAGACTCCTGGATCGAGAAAAATAGAAAACCTGGTTTTCTCCAGCTCAGGGGTGTGGAGTGCAGGCTGAATTAGGACCGAGGCGGGCTCGGCCCCGCACAGGCGGCTGTCAGCCTGCTCCTCCACCACAGGGACTCCTCCCCTGCCCCAGACAACCTCCTCCCTGGCGGCTCCGAGGAAGGGCCAGAAGGGCCGGCTCCGTACCGCCCCACCCCTGCTGCTGGGGCACCGACACGAAAGGTCTGGCGGATGGCGCTCCGCGTGCAGGGCCACGGCTCCACGGAGGCCGTGGGGTTTAAGCCCAAATACCGCCGTACAACTACTGTCAACACGACCGGCCCGAATCTAAGAAACAGACCCCCAGACTGACATCACTTAAAGAACCTCCCCCTGAGGTTGTCAGAGTGGAATACAAATCTTAAAGGAGTGCACAAATATTTTAGTTGGATGGTAGATAATATAGGGCTTCCTGGGAAACAAACTCTCACCGTTTTTCTAAGGAGGCTCCACCCCAGGAGCCCAAGGTGGGACTTGAACTCAAGACGCTGAGATCAAGACCTGAGCTGAGATCAAGCTCAGGTGTGTCTGTGCACTAACTTTTAAACACACACTGAATTTTGTGCCTGTGATTTTTCTTTCCTTTAAAAAAAAACAAAACCGTTCGGTCAGATCTAGGAAAAGAATTAGGCTTCTTGTTAGAAGTGCCACTTTTTAAATTAAATTACTCAAAATAGCCCAATTTGCTTAAATGAAATTAAAATACTCTGTATTGGACTAACTGGCACTAAATCTCTGTCATTCATACCCAAGGGGTGTGCAATATTATATATAATTAATGGTATTCTAGCTCTGTCAGTGATTTTTAAACTTAATTAAAATGGACTGAATCTTTTAGAAGAGAAACTCCCATGACTGCCACTGGTGAGAAATTGCTTTCATTAACCTACGTAAATATGTATGAATCTAAAATTAGAAAATGCTGTCTGCAGAGTCTAGAAGAGCTCTAAAACCAAAATGTATATAAATATACAAACTAAATACCAAGAAAATTATAAAACCAATAAAATTTAAATTATCAATATGAATTTAACATGATGGCCATTACTTTACAGAACTAGTGTGATGCTAAAAGCATAAACATGGTACTGAGTAAGGGCACAGAGTGGGGCCTTTAAACATGCCAGGCCCCGCACGGTGGCTCAGCGTCCCGTGGCCCTTGCTGGCCACCTCTGTGGCCCTGCTGGTCTGGCATGGCTGCAGCAGGGCCCCCGTGCGCTGGCACACAGGCTGCACGGAGGCACTTGGCCAGGAGAGGGTCACCTGGCTGACACAGAACTTAGTAGATGTTCAGGTAAAACTCAGTAAGGACCCACCTCAGACTTTCTGCTAAGTGTGGCCACTGCAGTCAACGCGCTAACGTCCCCTCCCTTAGCTGCCACTAAGGTGCCAGAAAGGAACTGGAAAGGCGTCCATCCACAGTGCAACAGTGGTGAGCAGGCTTTGACAGAGGATGGCAAGGGGTGGCAGGTGTGGTGACAGTATTCTGCGCCCCCCCCTGCCCCCCCAGGGAGACAGCATGCATGCAGGGGAGGGGCAGAGAGAAGAGAGAGAGGGAGACATAGAATCCAAAGCAGGCTCCAGGCTCCGAGCTGTCAGCACAGAGCCTTGACACGGGGCTCGAACCCACAGACAGTGAAATCATGACCTGAGCCGAAGTCTGACACTTAACTGACCGAGAGCCTCCCAGGAGCCCCGACAGTCTTTTTTTCCTTTTTTTTAATCCAAGTTTGTGAACATACAGTATAATGGTTTCAGTAGAATAGCGACTCACCACTTACATACACCACCCAGTGCTCATCCCAACAAGTGCCCTCCTTGACGCCTCTCACCATTTAGCCCATCCCCCACTCAATGCCTTTCTAGCAACCGTCAGTTTGTGCTCTGTATTTAAGAGTATCTTCTGGTTTGTTGGTGACAGTCTAAGTATGCACAGGGGCCACATGCTGCGGGCCTCAGCCAGGCTGGGCACCAGGTACTGGGCTGGAGGTGGCGGAAGGTCTGTGGAATGAAATGCTGGGTCCCCTAGCTTGTGCCCATCCCATCGGAGAGAGCACACGGCTACTCCCACTTCCTGGTTCCCAAACACTGGCTGCCACCCTCTCCGAGGCTCCTCTCCAAACTGAGAAATCAAGGGACAAAAGCACGGGGGCCTGAAAGAAATGATCGGCCCCAGGGAAGCTGGCCCGGCTGGCTCCATCTTGAACATGAGCCAATGTCTCAGGACCTGCGGCCTGGGGGGGCAGAAACAAGGAAGTTGGAGGACAGACGGACAATGCCTCAACAAAACCTCACGGAAGCACTTCCTGTGCTCAGGGAGTTAACGCCTCCTAACAGGAATGACATCACCAACGCCAGCTGGGTGCCCGCGAGGTGCCAGGTGACACTGTGAGAGCTGCATTCGGTGCGTGAACCTCCCACAGCCTATGACGCAGGGCTCCCATCACCCCTCTGGGAGGGAGAGAGGCGGGTGCTGGGCGCAGCTCACCCACACTGGCAGCCCCCGCCGGTAATGGGGGGGCACGGTGCCCCTACGTCCAGAGGGGTCCCTCGAGGGTGAGCAGCGGGCTAACTGTAAGAAAGGAAAAACAAGCAAGTGTGTTTTGAAATTCAAACAGTAATAACAATTTTAAAAGTCAACACCGCCTCCAAAGCCTAGAGCAAAAAGACACAGAGGACGGAAGGAGAAAAGATAATGTGAGGATCTGGTTTGGTGGCCCATTAGCCAGTTAAACAAGCTCCAGAAAAACATCAGAGAAAAGGAACTGGGGAAAAATCAAAAAATAAAAACTAAAACAAAAAAAACCAAAGGACTAAGACAAGAGTTAGCTGACAAGGTCTGGTGAGCACCACGCCTGACGCATGAGAAAACCCTGGCCCAAGGCGCCTCACTCTGGAAACTAAACACCCAGGATAAGAGGGAAATTCTAAAATTCTCCAGAGAAAACAAACAGATCCCAGATGAAAGGAAATCAGGCAGAACATAGGAAAACGGTGGATGGAATACCAACCACCCTCAAGATTCTGAGAAAACATCATTTTCAACACATCATTCTACAGCGAGCCACTTTCTCCACAGCGTTTAAGGGAGAAGTGAAGGTTTTGAAACCTGCAAAAAGCAAAAACGCTTTTCTCAGAATGAGAACAGACCACGGGAAAGGAAGATGGGGGATGTGACACGCCAGGGACGAAGACGGCCCCGAGGAGGGGTCAAGGGCCCAGGAGAGCGCAGTCCCGGCGGGAGGAGGCTGCACAAGAGGAGATGCCGTCCGGGAAGAGCAGGGCGAACGGCTTCCACGCTGTGTCTGGGAAAGTCACTGCTAGGTATCTGACCGTGTGTGTTTAAACCGCACAAAAGACAGAGAACTAGGCATGTGAAAGAATCAGGCAATCATTGGCTCTAGGATACATGAAATTTGTAAGAAAAAGAAAACATATAAATACTTTAATTCAGTAATTTGCCTAATCAGTAACCAAAACTTCTAAGAGAATTTTCTCAACTCTTTTTTCCTCCCCCAGGGAAGGTGGGGGAGTGCATGTGGGTGGAAGGTGATGTTAGCAAAAACAAGTAAATCCTCAGGTACCATACCAGGAAGTCAGTACTTACTATTCAAAATCAGGAAATCAAAAGTTAGCAGTGAGGACATGATTCAGGGCTGCTAACGGGACTTCCCGGCAGGTGAGGAGGAAAGAGGCACCACATGGAAGGTAACAAGCATCACGGTGACATAAGGAAAAAGCAAGAACAAGAACTATGGAGCGGGGAGAGGGGCCCAGAGGGAAAACAGAGTCAACAAGGCTTTAGAAGATGGGGCAGTGAAGTCCCGTTCCTGCGCCCTGGGGTCATGGCACGGCACAGGGGCACCCGGGACACGGGAGAGCAGGGTGGGTAGACAGGTGGGGTCAGGGAGCGCGTGGCACAGGAGACGCAGGTGTGGACCTGGGCTCAAGAAGCGGCCTCAGCAGACCGTACCTCTTTTTTCTACACGGTATGAGAGAAGATTCATCTGCTCGGAGCGAAAGGGAGGGGGTACTGGGGAGGTGGGGGGCGTGTGCAGGGCGTGTTCTCAGGAGTGAGGCCACACGACACAAATGTGCGACTGTCTCAGTGCCAATGCCCATGTGAGACGTGAGGTCAACAGCTTGTTTTTAAAATCCAGCAAACCTACAGACAGACAACTGTATGCAATGCGCTGCCCTGGGGACAAGCACGGGCACTGTCCCCGCCCCCGACGTCTCAGTGGAGGAAAGGACCCTGATCGAGTCCACCCGGTGGAGCTCCTGCAGCGGCACAGCGCGGGTAGGGGGTTAGACCAGGGGCTCAGAGAGAGAGAGAGAGGTCAAGAGTGAGCAAGGGGTGAGAGCGGGTCAGGCCCTGGGTCCAGACGAGGGGTCAGGAGAGGCAGCTCTAGCGGGCTTGCTAGACGATGCTTGTACTTTCCCAAACTTGTACATTTTTCAAAACACCCATGAGGGTGAACACGTCAGTTCCTCTGCTTCTGTCAACCTTTCCTGCCCATTGGGTGGAGGCTGAATGACTGAGCGCCGCCCCCCCGGGGGCCGCTCCCTTCCTCTGCTGCCCAGGCTCCACAGAGCGACAGAGGAGTCTTCTCGAGGGCACGAGTAACATCAGCACCGTGCTTAAAACCCTATCAACAACACCCAACTATCACGGCTTGTTTGCTCCGCAGAGTAAGCGCACACGGCACTCCGAGCTTGTCACCTAAAACTGCTGAGTCACTGTCACAGGAAAATGAAGCCACAGCAATTAGAAGGGAGGTTCAGATTGCAGTGTTCAATTTTTTCTCCCCTCCGGTGTTTAAGGCTGTGGATTATTTCCCCACCACCCCCTGGCCAGCGAGCAGGACGCAGGGGAGGCTGCAGGGGTGCATGCTGCTCCGGAGACCACCGGCCCGGCCTTGACACTCCCTCACCAGCAGGACCGTGTGAAACCGTGCCAGGCAGCGGTCCCCATCAGAGCCAGGCATCTGCCTCCCTTAAGATCTCATCAAAGCTGGTCCTGGGCCAGGAAGCCGGGAAAACGACCACACACCCACCCAGATCGCAGTTCCAAGTGTCACGGGGTGGGGAAGAGCAGTAGCTCTCACAGGCCACTTGCAGGACAGAAAGTGCACAAGCACTTGGAAGACTGCTGGGCACTGTCCACCGGAGCCAGGCAGCCGCCTGTCCCGCGAGCCGGAGGCCCCGCTCCAGGCACACGGCCACCAGCAGCACGCAGTGGTGGCGCTGCTACAGCCTTACCAGTGGCACCTCCACGGAACAAACAACCCAAACGCCCAGCACTGTGGGAAGGTGCCCCCGGGAGGGGGCTCATCGGTGCCTCCTCGCGGCGATGCCACGAACAGATTATGGCTACACCTGTGAAATGCTTTAGTCTCAGGAAGAAAGTACTACCAATTCAACAGCAGGGGAACCTAATCCCTAACGTTACTCCTCCGGGGGTAGGAGGGCCGGGGTACCAGGGAGGTGCTCTCCGGAGCGCGCTGGGCCCCTGCTCCTGGGACCCTGCATGCCCCGCTACGTCCCGGTTACCGTGTCCACCCTCTCCCGGATTCTTACCCGTGGGTCTGGTGCTGGCAGCCCCCTGCCCTCGCTCGCCACTCACATGGAAGGACCTCCACGCACACCCGACCCCCTGGCAACCACGTCTCCACACGCGGTCCTGCCCGGGTTTCTGGCTTGCCAGTTATCCGCCTCCGTCTCCGCTGAGGATTCAGCTTATTCCTTGTAAAACCACAAGTGCCTGGGGTGCCTGGCGGCTCAGTCAGTTGAGTGGCTGACTTCAGCTCAGGTCATGATCTCGCAGTCCATGGTTCGAGTCCCACGTCAGGCTCTGTGCTGACAGATCAGAGGTTGCTTCTGATTCTGTGTCTCCCTCTCTCTCTCCTCCTCCCCCACTCACACTTTGTGTCTCTCTCTCAAAAATAAACATTAAAAAAAATTGAAAAACAACAACAACCCACAAGTGCCCAGAGCAGATTGTTCCTCCATCAAGAGAGGGTCCCGTCCGTCCCACCTCATCTGGAGGACTCTGCTCAACGGCAGTGTTCCCACTCTCTGCAGCACCCTCAGTTTCCTCCCCTCTAACAGATTAGTCCTAATTTCAAACAGAAACACTATAGTCTATCAGAGCGCCTGGGTGGCCCAGTCGGCTAAGCATCCAACTTCGGTTTGAAGAGACAAAAATTAAGTCCTCCATTAAGAGCAACCTCGGGCTGCACGTGGCCCCAATTCCAGTCCCAGGAAAAGCCTCAGACTGTTCAAGGCTAACGCCATCCTCAGATCGCCCTCAGGTCAGCTAATCAAAATGAAAAAAGAAACATTCTTATGGTCTGAGTCAGGCTGGGAACTGCAGATACAAACTAGCCAATTTCTCACCACTTGCTTGAACCCCACGTGGGCCCTTTAAACTCACCTCATAATTGGTCATTTTCAAAGGATTCTCAAGAGTCATGATTGGGTCCCGCCAAAAGTAACGAACACCTCACAGACACTGAATGCTCAAAGCTGTCACCAGGGGTGCTGGACAATTGTAATTGGTGCTTATGTGATGATGCTACACGTACTGTAACACCCCCATCCCTTACTCCTTAAAAACCCAACTCGCTATTGTTCTTGGCTTCATCTTGCTGCCACGACACCGGTAGGCGGGTGAGCCCCTGCTCTAGCTTGTAATAAAGACCCTTTTGTATTTGCATCGGTGCCGGCTCTTTGGAGGTCTCTGGGAACTCGCGAATTGGGCACAACAGGTTCAGGTCATGATCTCACAGTTCGTGGGTTTGAGCCCCGCATTGGGCTCTGTTGACAGCTCAGAGCCCGGAGTCTGCTTCAGGTTCTGTGTCTCCCTCTCTCTCTGACCCTCCCTGACTCATGCTGTCTCTGTCTCCCAAAATTAAATAAATATTAAAAAAAATTTTTTTAAACAATAACAACACTGTAAATCTATCATCTTAAAAAAAAAAAAAGTTGAACTCCACACTCTGTTGTGGTCATTGCTGTGATTTCTGTCCCCTTAAAGCAAAGCGGGACAGTGCTCTGTCCTCACTGCCTGCACCTCCTCTTCCCACTCTTTCTGGAGTTCACTCTAAGGAGTGTCTGCTTCCACCACTCGGCAAGTTCACCTGTTTCAACCCACCCAGGTCCTTTCTCATCGTTACCAAACCCGTTCTCTGCCCTGTCTATGAACTCAGAAGAGGTGTATCGAGGGCACTGGCCACACTGCTCACGTCCCGCTCTCTGCAGCAATCGTCAGAGTGGTGTGTGTTTATATGCAGGAGCCCCAACAGTGAGAACATTAGCCCTGTGACAAGTGGCCTTCTGAAAATCACACTCAAAAATTCTGAAGAACACTTTACTGTATACTCAGATCGAGGAGTACTATCTACTCTCCAAAGGACAAAGGGTGTAATGAGGATGTCACGTAAATCAGTTTCCACTCATCGTGGTGGAGACGAGAGCACTCTGAAACCTACCGTATTTACATTAGAGAACAGGAAATCTGCTACCAGCACACACAAATAAACGTGCATGTGTGTGTACATACATTGCATTCCTAGCTACGTCTTTTTTAAGCAGATCACCAAAGGCAAAAGTTCTCTTTCGGAAAGCAGACTTCAATGACCCGGCAGTGAATTAGAAGCCTCCATCAAATATAAAAAAAGGAACCCCCCCCCCCCCACCGTGAGAGATATAGAAAGGTCCTAAACTAGAGACAGTATAATCTTAAAAGCATCCCAAATTAAGTTTTTCCAAATTATGAGTAGCTGGATAAAATGTGATAAAACAGAAAAATCTGAATATCATTTTTTAGTCAATCACTAAAATAAAGTTTGTAGCAAATTATCTAAACTGGAAAAGTCAGAAGAGACAACTGAAAGTCAGTTTCTCTGCTACCACAATAAATATTATTTTAACAACAGGAAAAGTAAACCGTATCTTAGGAACATAGGGATGATTTAACTTAATGAAAATGAACCAACATGGATACACCATTTTAAGAGAATTAACAGACAAAACCACATCGTTATCTCCTGCCCAGACAAAGCATTTGACAAGGATAATCCAAAACCTGATCATCATAAAAGCATTCAATACACTAAGAATAGAAGGGACCTTCTTCAACTTGATAAAAGAGCACCTACAAAAAACATTCACAGCTAACATCATACCTAATTGTAAAAATGTGGATGCTTTCCCCGTAAGATTGGAAACAAGACAAGGCTGTTCACTGCTGACCGTTTCTTGTAAGCTTGCCCCTAAAGGTTCCAGCCAGGGCAATTAGGGAAGGAAAACAAAAGGCATCCAGATTGAAGGGAATAAGTCAAATTTCTCTGTTTGCAGGAGACATTATCTTGTCCATAGAAAATACTAAGGAATCTACAAATAACTATCAGAGCTGATAAACGGTGCAGCAAGGGTGCGGGATATTTCTCTACTCTAGCAATGAATAATCAAAAAATGAAAATAAGGAAATGATTCAGTTTACAGTACCATCAAAACTAATAAGGTACTTAGGAATAAATGTAATCAAAGAACTGCAAGATTTACAAACTGCAAAATACTGTTTAAAGAAATTAAAGAAAACCTAAAACCTGGACAGATTTCATTCATGGATTGGAAGATTGAGTGTGAAGGCGGTAGAGTTCTTCAGGTGGACCCGCAGAACCCAGGCAACACCCCTATAAGCTCCCAGCAGTCTCCCCGATGCCCTGCCCCCAGCAGAAACTGACAAGCTAAATCTTAAAACGCATATGGGACTGCAAGGGTCCCAGAACAGCCAAAACAATTTTTAAAAAGCACAAAGTTAAAGGACTCACACTTCCTGATCTCAAAACTCACTGCAAAGCTACAATAATTAAGACAGTGTGGGACTGGCATACAGACAGACAGACACATAGACCAAGGGAACAGAATTCAGAGTCTAGAAAGATACCCTCACACCTATGGCCAATTCATTTTCTTTTTTCTTTTTTGGCCAATTCATTTTCAACACAGGTGCCAAGACAACTCAAGGTGGGAAAAAACCCAGTATTTTCAGTATGGAGACAATATCCACATGCAAAATTAAGACACTGGATCCGTCCCTAACACCATATACCAACTTAATGCAAAATGGCCCAAAGACCTAAATATAAGAACTAAATCTATAAAATTCTCAGAAGGACACAAGAACAAATTTTCATGACATTGATTAGGCACTGAATTCTTAGAAGACACAAAAAGCACTGCAGACAAAAGAAAAAGATAAATTGGACATCATCTAAATTAAGAATTCTTGTGCATCTAAGGGCACCGACAGAGTGAAAAGGCGATGCACAGAACGGGAGGAAATATTTGCAAATCATGTATCAGGTAAGACTCTAGTATCCAACCCAATAGCTTAAAAAAAAAAAAAAAAAAGCCAACTAAAAAATGGGCAAGGCATTTGAATAGACATTTTTTCCCAAAGAGAATACACAAATGTTGAATAAGCACAGGAAAAGACGCTCAACAGCATTAGCACTGGGGAAACAGCCGCACAATGGGATGGCACTGACTGCGTCCTTATAGAAGGATGGCTAAAGTAAAAAAAAAAAAAACCAGAACTGTGGGCGAGGATGCAGAGAAACTGGAACCCTCATACTGGTGGGACTGTAACATGATGCAACCACTTCGCAAAACAGCTTAGCATCTCCTCAAAAAGGTCAACACAGAGTTATGAGCGCATGACCAGCAACCTCACTCTTTGGTATCATGGCTGACAACACTGGAAACACAGTTCTATGTTAAAAATTGTTCAAGAATATTCAAAGCAACATTATATAAATACAGCCAGATACTGGAAAGAACCCAAACTATTCATGAAATGAGCTCAAAAACAAAATGTGGTCCATATTCACCCAATGGAGTATCATTCAGCTAAACAAATAATGAAATACTGACACCTCCTAGATGAGTGAACCTTGAAAACTTAATGCTAAGTGGAAAAAGCCAGATCTATCTTATGATTTCATTTATATGAAATGTCCAGAATAGGGAAATCCACAGAAACAGAAAGTAGGTTAGTGGTTGCCAGGAGGTAGAGGAGGAAGGAATGAAGGGCACTAGCTAATGAGTTTCTTCTGGGGATGATGAAAATGTTCTAGAATTAGACAGTGGTGACCTCTGCACAAGTCAGTGAACATACTAAAAAATACCCAACTGTAGACTTTAAAAGTATGAGTTTTATGTCAAGTGAATCATATCTCAATAAATCTATTATTCTTGGTTTTTTTAAATATATATTTTTGAGGAGGGGAGGGGCAGAGAAAAGGAGACACAGAATCTGAAGCAGATTCCAGGCTCTGAACTGTCAGCACGGAGCCCAACGTGGGGCTCAAACTCACCAACAGTGAGATCATGAGCTGAGCCGAAGTTGGATGCTTAAACTGACGGAGCCACCCAGGCGCCGCTAATCCCATTTCATTCATTCATTCATTCATTTATTTTTCTTAAATAGTTTGTCAAGTTGGTTTCCATATAACACCCAGTGCTCATCCCCACAAGTGCCCCCCTCCATGCCCATCACCCCCTTCCCCTCTTCCCCATCCCCATTGGCCCTCAGTTTGTTCTCAGCATTCAAGAGTCTCATGATTTGCCTCCCTCCCTCTCCCCAACTATTTTTCCCCTTCTTCTCCCACATGGTCCTTCATTAAGTTCCTCCTAACCCTCCTATACGTGCAAACATATGGTATCTGTCCTTCTCTCCCTGACTTATTTTGCTCAGCATAACACCCACAAGGTCCATCCATGGTTCCACACATGGCCAGATTTCATTCTTTCTCATTGCCATGTAGTATTCCATCATAGAGATAAACCACATCTTCTTGACCCATTCGTCCGTTGATGGACACTTAGGCTCTTTCCATGATTTGGCTACTGTTGAGAGTGCTGCTATGAACATCGGGGTACAAGTGTCCTATGCATCAGCACTCCTGGATCCCTTGGGTAAATTCCTAACAGTGCTATAGCTGGGTCATAGGGGAGTTCTACTGTAAATTTTTTGAGGAACCTCCACACCATTTTCCAGAGGGGCTGTACCCGTTTACATTCCCACCAACAGTGGAGGAGGGTGCCCGTTTCTCCACATCCTCGCCAGCATCTAGAGTTCTCTGATGTGCTCTTTTTAGCCACTCTGACTGGCGTGAGGTGGTATCTCAGTGTGGTTTTGATTTGTATTTCCCTGATGAGGAGGGATGCTGAGCATCGTTTCATGTGTCTGTTGGCCATCTGGATGTCCTCTTTGGAGAAGTGTCTGTTCATATCTTCTGCCCATTTCTTCACTAGATTGTTTTTCAGGTGTGGAGTTTGGGGAGTTCCTTATAGATTTTGGATACTAGCCCTTTATCTGATATGTCATTTGCAACTATCTTCTCCCATTCCATCGGTTGCCTATTAGTTTTATGGATTGTTTCCTTTGCCGTGCAGAAGCTTTTAATCTTGATGAGGTCCCATTAGTTCATTTTTTCTCTTGATTCCCTTGCCTTTGGGGATGTGTCAAGTAAGAAATTGCTGCGGTTGAGGTCAAGGAGGTTGTTTCCTCCTTTCTCCTCTAGGGTTTTGATGGTTTCCTGTCTCACGTTCAGGTCCTTTATCCATGTTGAGTTTATTTTTGTGTATGGTGTGAGAAAATGATCTAGTTTCATTCTTCTGCATGTTGCTGTCCAGGTCTCCCAGCGCCATCTGTTAAAGAGGCTGTCTTTTTTTCACTGGCTACTTTTTCCTGCTTTGTCAAAGATTAGTTGCCCATACATTTGTGGGTCCAATTCTGAGTTCAGTATTCTGTTTTTGTGCCAATACCATACTGCCTTGACGATTACAGCTTTCTGGTAGAGGCTGAAGTCTGAATCCCACTTCGTTTAAACCAAAGGAGCCTCTGTTTCTTTTTGGCCACTTCTCACAAGCACGTGCATAAGGTGAAGGCAGCAGCAGATCAGGAAAATCATGTACACGTCATTCCCCAACTAAGTCTTGTCAGACCGATTTCAATGGACTTCAAGACTTAGGCAACCATATTTCACTTCCGTCGTTAAAGCCCAACAGAGATTTAACTGAACTCTGTCAGGAGAATGTGAGTCATACAGAGTATTTTACCCCGTCCTAAAAAACGACAAGTTTTTATCCCAAAGCCTATCTGACAATATATATTGCCCTTTCCTGCAGACATATTAATATTAAGTAACCTGAACGGTTTCTAGGACACCCTCTGCTGAATCGCCTACACAGTGCCTCTCTCAGTAATGAAGGGCTGAGGCCACGGCAGAAGTCTGAAACAAGGCCAGTCGAAGCACCCTGGCACGACCAAAGACAGGTATCACCATCATCAAAGCACACACCAGATTGTCTGGAAGAAAATTAAAACTACACACGCCCCAACTGAACATCTTGCCCCAAAAGGATTCCGGCCCACCCCTACACATTGCAGCCAGGGAAGTTTTTATTTTTCAAACACATTCTTAACACACATCAAGTGAATTCTCACTGCCCTCAGGCTAACGATCACAACCCTCATTCTGTTCTCCCCTCTGCTTTCTGCCGGTCTGATGACCCCGGCATTAGTTTCTCAAACTGGTCACAGTTCTTACTGCTCCAGGCCCTCCTCCGGCTCTCTGCTCGGCCAGGACGCCCCTCCGGCCCCTCAACCCGGTTTGTATTGATCCGTCCCTCACACCAGGGCCCAGGGACGCACTCTGACTCCTTCTGGAACGCTCACCACGATGGCAGCTTAGTTGCGGGCAGCCAGGACGGGAGCCGTGGGGCGGTGCGCCTGGGGCACGGGGCCCGCATGCAGGACGGATGCGCCAAGACGCAAAAGGAGGAGCTGGGAGCTCACCTGCTGACCCTGGTCCCCCCCATTCGTCAGCCAAACTGCCCTTCCTGCTGCGCACCGGGCAGGTGACCACACCACCGGTCCCTGGGATTGTAGACTCACACTCGCAAGAGGACAGTGACTCAAATTTTTGTCATATACGTAAAAGAGGCTGTTAATCTGAGAAATTCGTCCCAAAAGGGGAAGAATCTCTCTCCAGATTTGGGAAATGATCTTTAAATCTAGTCTGTCATATTAGAACAACAGGCTATCATTTCTCTCCTTATATGCCATCTTTTTTTTCCCCTAAAGTAAGCTCTATGCCCCACCTGGGGCTTAAACTCACAACCCTGAGATCAAGAGTCACACGCTCCACCAACAGAGCCAGCCAGGCCCCATCATATGCTATTTTTTATTACTATCTGTTAGGAACACGCACGGCTCTGAGAGTCTTCCTTATACCAAATAAACAGTTCAGTATACTTAAACACATGTGAAAAAGCTCAGAGATATTTCTCACAGAAATCCTGAAATAGGTAAGATTATCAAATAAGTGAGAAGTTTACCGGGTAAATGATAAAACGCGCCGAAGTTTTTTTTTTTTTTAAGTTTATTTATTTTGAGAGAAAGAGAGCGAGTGCGCGAGCGCGCATGTATGTGGGGAAGGGCAGAGAGAACCCCAAGTAGGTTCCCCAGGTAGGTCAGCGCTGAGCCTGACACAGGTGACCCCATGAACCCCGAGGTCATGACCTGAGACGAAATCAAGAGTCAGACGCTCAACCGGCTGAGTCACCCAGGTGCCCCACAAGTCAAAGTTTCATCAAACTTTAAATAAGCAAACAGTACTCATCCCCAGTTTGTGATTTTAGAAAAAGTGTAGTAAGTTATTTTTGACCAGTAAGTCATTCAGTGCATATAAATCCAATTTCAAAAAGCTTTTCAGAAATATATTTATTCTCTGACAATAAAAATTTTAAGAGTACACTCAATGATTAAAACAGATTAGAAATGTATGATTTCCTACTCCAAAAAAACCCATATTTAATTCTACCATAAAATGGAATGTAATTCTTATGTAGTCAAGAGAATGAGAAGACAAGCCACATACCAGGAGAAAATACTTGCAAAAGCTGCCGCTCATACAGGACTGCTGTCCAAAGTGCAGTAAGAACTCCCAAAACCAGCAACAAGAAAACCCAATTACAAAACGGGCCAAAACCATACACAAATCCTCAGACGGCCGAGAAGCCCACGAAAAGATGCCTCGTATCAGCTCCACGGGCAATGCAAACAAAAACAGGCTACGGCGCACTGCACACCCCGCAGGGGGCGACAGTCCAAGTCACGGGCACACCAGACATAGGCACAGGTGTGGAGCACCAGGGACTCTGACTCACTGCTGGGCGGAAGCAGAACGACTTACACTTTTATTCAACACGGTGCTGGAAGTCCCAGGCACAGCAGTCAGACGACATAAAGAAATAAGAGGCATCCAAATCGGTAAGAAGAAAGTAAAACTGTCACTATCTGCAGGGGACAGGATAATACTACAGATAGAAAATCCTGAAGAACCCACCAGAACAATTACTACAACTGATAAATGAATTTAGTGAAGTCACAAGCTACAAAAATCAAGGGACAGAATCTGTTGCGGTCCTATACACACTAACAATGAAGCAGCAGAAAGAGAAATTAAGAAAACAATTCTACTTACAATTGCATCAAACACAGCAAGATGCCTAAGAACAAGCCTACTAAGGTGAATGACTATACTGCGAAAACTATAAAAACACTGATGAAAGAAACTGAAGACAGCACAAAAAAATGGAGAGACAGTCCATGCTCATGGGTTGGAAGGCCAAATACTGATAAAATGTCTATACTACCCACCCAATCCACAGATTTAATGCAATTCCTAGCAAAATGGCAACAGCGTTGTTCACAGCTAGAGCAGACAGTCCTAAGAGCTGTATGGAACCGCAGAAGACGCTGAACAGCCTAAGCAACCTTGAAAAACAAAACTGGAGGTGTCCCAATCCCAGATTTCAAGTTCAATTACAAAGAGGCAGTAATCAAAACAGTATGGTAATGGCATAAAAAACAGACACACATATCGATACAACAGAACAGAAAACCCAGAAATAAAGCCACAATTATATGGTCAACTAACGTTCCCCAGTGGAAGAATGAACATGCAATGCGACAAGACAGTCTTTGCAACAAGCGGTGCTGGGAAAGCAGGACAGCGACATGCAGAAGAATGAAAGTGGACCACTTTCCTACCCCATACACAAATACACTCGAAACGGATTAAAGGCCTGAATGTGAAAAACTGAAACCATAAAAACCCTAGAAGGCAGCACAGGCACTAACGTCTGTGACATGAAGGGAAAACAAAGCGAAGAAACCCCGCAGGGACCGTATCAAAACAAAAAGTCTCTGCGCACGGCTCCTGGGCGGCTCAGGGCACGGCCTCACAATTCACGAGATTGAGCCCTGTGATGTGAAGAGCCTGGGTGGGATTCTCTCTCTCTGCCCCTTCACGTGCGTGTGCTCGCTCCCTCTCTCAAAATAAATAAATAAACATAATAAAGTAAGTTTCTGCACAGCAAACAATCCACAAAACTAAAAGGCAGCCTACCAAATGGGAGAAGATATTTACAAACGATATATCTGATAAAGGGTTATTATCCAAAATACAGAGAACTTACACAACTCCACACCCAAAAAGAAAATAATCCAATTGAAAAACAGGGAAACATTAAGGGGGGGGTGACTGGGTGGCTCAGTCCATTAAGTGTCCCCTCTTGGTTCAGCTCAGGCCATGGTCTCACAATTCCTGGACCGAGCCCTGCATGGAGCTTGTTTGGGATTCTTGGTCTCCCTCTCTCTTTGCCCCTCCTCTGCTTGCTCTCTCTCAAAATAAATAAACTTAAAAATTGTTTTAAAAAAGAGAACTATCCTACAATCCAGCAATCACATTACTGGGTATTTACACCCAAAGTGAAAAATGCAAAAAAAACAAAAACAACCAAAAAAACTGACAACCCTCCCCCAAAACCCTCAAACCAAAGCAAAAAACCCCACACTAATTCAAAGGTATATATGCACCCCTACATTTATTACAGCATTATTTATAATAGCCAAGTTACAGAAACAGCCCAAGTGTCTACCAACAGATGAACGGGCAGGGTGGACAGTGTGGATTATGTACAGGGAATATTACTCAGCCACGAACAAGAATGACCTCTTGCCATCTACCCATAAATAGAATGGGTAATGCTAGGTGAAGTCAGTTGGCCAGAAAGACAAATTCCATATAATCTCACTCATACAGAGTTTAAGAAACAACCAGAAATAGAGGCAAACCAAGAAACATATTCTTAACTACAGAAAACTCATGATTACCAGAGGGGAGGTGGTGGGGGGAGGGGTGGGCCAAATAGGTGATGGGGACTGGAGACAAATCAACACGACAGAACATAGGAATCTAACACAGACTTCAATTTAAAAAAAAATTCGGAGGGCGCCTGGAAGGCTCAGTTGGTTAAACGTCCGACTTTGGCTCAGGTCATGATCTTACAGTTTGTGGGTTCAAGCCCCACATCGGGCTCTGTGCTGGCAGCTCAGAGCCTGGAGCCTGGTTCCAATTCTGTGTCTCCCTCTCTCTCTGCCCCTCCCCTGCTCACGCTGTCTCTCTCTCTCTCTCTCTCTCTCAGAAGTAAAAACATTAAAAAATTTTCTAGACCTCAAAAAACAAGACAAGTCCAAATCCACATTAGCCCGAATGTTCTGTATTTTTCTGTCCGGCCAAATGAAATAAAAGGACACGACCCCCGAGCTACTCCTCGAGGCGGTGGCGTGAAGCCCCTCCGGTGACCCTCATGGCCAGCACCCCAAAGGTGACCGTGCGTGTATTTCTAAAGCAACAATTTGTAGGGCTGCCATTTTACCCATGGACTCACTGTGCCCGACAGTTCTTTAAAGAGCACACAGAATACAGAGTCCCACTGTCCCTCGGTGAGCAGGACGTACATAGAACGGGTAAGGGAATGTTCTCATTCTTTCCAATTTCCAGTCAATGATTACATTCCTGAACTTAACCGGGGCTCGCTGGCGAAGCAGAGGAGTTTCTGGTGAGGAACTACGACTCCTATCAAGACTATCTGACTTTTCCGAAGACTCCAAGGGCCAGACATGTCCTTTTTGGTACCATAAAGTCAAGACCAAAAAATGTGACCTCTAAAACACTCCATGAGATCATTAAGGTGCGAGAGGCGGAGAGACAGCAGCAGCCGCTGGGGTGAAGCGGAAAGAAGCTGTAGGAGACGAGCCGCGCCTCCCCTTTGGCACGCGTGCAGAAGAGGGGACCGTCTAGACGCCGTTTTGTGGCAGAAGCTGCCCCGGGTGAGGGCAGGAGACTAGACACTGAGTTCAGCTCTAACGGGGGCACCCTGGCCCAGCTTCAAGACTCCACAAGAAGCTGGACCAAACCAGGCAGGCCCCCGGTGGCAGGTGCCACGACCGGCCCCCTGACCAAACACAGAGGGAAAAGCACGAACTACTTCCAAGAAACCCCAGCAGCCCCCGGATGAATATTCCTCCCCATCGTTAACAACTGTGCATAAAAGACAAAAACCCAACCCCCAAGGCACAGCCCCCCCCCCCCCCCCCCCCCCCCCCCCCCCCCCCCCCCCCCCCCCCGCCGTGTGCTGCCAACTGTCACATCTGGGGAGAGTGCGTCCCTTTTCCTGACTTTCCCGCTGGTGTTGTCTGCTCAGTCTGTCCTTGAATTCCTTCCTTCTCGGGACAAAACTGAGACCCTTTGGCAACTCCTCTGGGCTGGGCCGGGCTGGGGCCTCCCCGGTTCCGACTGGACCGAGGGTTACAAAAAAGGACTTCAACTGGAACTGTACTGTTTACCTCTTAAAAAATCTGAAACAAATAAGATCAAGTATTGAGAACATGAGTATTACTAACATATCATGTTAATAATATATATTTAGATTATTCTCATTTAAAAGCCACTTAAGAGTTTACCAAAATGTGAGGTGGCAAACAGTTTGAAGATTTAAAATAGTTCTCCTGTATGAACAGTGTGTCAAAAAAGTCATGACGTCACGACACGTCACTAGAACATGCAGGCACACGCTTACCCCACAGAAACAAAGCCAGACGTAGCCCCCCCCCCCGCCCCGATGAGTTAGGAGGTCAGGTGTGCTTACAAATGCACCGCCACACACGAGGCACTGAAGCCACCCTTTCAGCGCTTACTCGCTAGGTTACTGTTTTGCTCTGTTTTAAATCTAATTAATGAAACTAGTGCTTTTTAATGGGTTTGCTTTTATGGTTGTTTTGTCACTGGAGACACCGGGAGAAGATGAAAAGTGAACACCGGTGTGCAGGGAGTTTCCAAGCGTAGCCTGAGGCAGCCGCGGCGGCAGCTTCACAGGCGGCAGCTAGGGGACCGCTGTGCCGCCTCCGTGGAGAGCTGGCGCTTCCCTGTTCTCAACGGCCCAGAACACAAGGGGTCCCTGGTGTGAAATGTGACCCTGCAGAAGCATCCAGCACAAAAGCAGACGTCCTTCTTCAGTGCAGGCCTGAAGCCTCGCTCTCCGCAGGCAACTGCTCTGATCTGCAGGGGGAGGGTCCACCCCCCGGTTCCCCAGGGGAGCGCTGCTCTGCAAGCGGCTGTGTCACAGACCCCTCCAACCCACCACACAGGGGCACCATGATGCTTTTAATCCCTTCACTACGTTGGGGCATTTCCGTTTTCCCGGATGTCTGACCACCGCGATGCCCAATTCTAGAAGCGCGCGGTCCCGCAGTGGCGGCGCGCTCCCATAGGCAGAGCCAGGGGGTCACAACCTGGCTTTAAGCGTAACAGGTGTATATGCCAAACTGCCCTCCACACTATGTGCAGGGATAATCTTTCCAGAAATGTAAAGTGAAAGTAAAACCTCATCACTACTTTAACTCTTTTCCTTACCCCTTTTGTTTTTTAAATGTTTATTTTGAGTGAGAGCATGGGGAGAGGGGCAGAGAGAGAGAGAATCTCAAGCAGACTCCAGACCCAGCGTGAGCTGAGCCCAGCACAAGCCTGCCGCTGGGCTTGATCCTGCGAACCGTGAGATCATGACCTGAGCAGAAACCAAAAGCTGGATGCTCATCCGACTGAGCCCCCCAGGCGACCCTAGTTGTTTTCTGATCGACAAAGATGTAGACGGAATAGGCTAAACTCTGTCCTATGCTCTGAGCAAGTCCAAAATCCTCACCAGGGTTTCTGTTTTCGTGGTTGTCCCTGCCACTGGGCTCTGAACTCCAGCTTCTTTTTGAGTTAATTAATGAAATTCCTGTCCCACTTACCATTCCCCTCCTAAACCATCACTGACCCACACAGGGATCTGATTTTTCTTAATTTCCAATAGCAACAACAGCCAAAAAATTCCCCTTGTAAAAGACACGTTTAGCATCCTTAAATGAACTCTGGGTAGTTATGTATACAAACTGGGGCGGGGGGAGGCAGGGGGGGAAGAATTAAAACTCAAGGTTTGGCGCGTCTGGGTCACTCAGATGCTTTGGTTAAGCATCCAGTTCTTAGTTTCGGCTCATGTCATCTCACGACTCATGGGTCCGAGCCCTGTGTCTGGCTCCGTGCTGACAGTGTGGAGCCTGCTTGGGATGCTCTCTCTCCCCACTCTCTCTCCCCTTCCCCTGCTTGCACTTTCTCTCTCTCAAAATGGATAAACAAAATTTTAAAAATTAAAAAAAACTGTTTACAATAAAAAATATTTAGAGATTAATATTCTTAGGGTATAAAGAGCTTTTAGAAATTGATTTTCAAAGAGCTCAGTAAAAACATGGACAAATGATGTGATCTAATGATTCAGAGGAGAAACAAAAATCATCAGTAAAAAAATCTCAATTGCATGGGTTGTGTGGGTGGCTTAGTCTGTTGAGTGTCTGGCTTGGCTCAGGTCATGACCTCACAGTTCATGAGTGCGAGGCTCCCATCAGGCTCACTGCTGTGGGCGCAGAGACCCCTCTGAGTCTTCCGTCCCCACCTTCCACCCCTTCCCCTGCCCCTGCTAGTGCTCTCAAAAATAAATAAAACATTAAAAAAAAATCTCAATTGCATAACTAGCAAGGAAATGGAAATTAGATGTGCCATTAAAATAGCTAACATTAGGGACGTCTAGGTGGCTCAGTTGGTTGAGTATCCGACTGCGGCTCAGGTCAGATGTCACCTTCCTGAGGTTGAGTCGAGCTCTGGGCCCACACTGGGCCGGGCTCGCACCGGGCTTGGAGCCTGCCTGAGATTCTTTCTCCGTCTCCCTCAATCCTGCTCACTTATGCATGCACAGCTCTCTAAAAAAAAATTTTTTTTTAAATTGCTAACATTAAAAAGACTGATGCTCTCAGCTTGAGAGAGGGAAGAAGTTTCGGGGAAGGCATAAGATGGCGTCTTCTATTGAAGAGTAATTTGGCAGCATCAAAATGGAGGCAAGAAGCCTCTGCCAGTGTGTCCGTTCCTAGGAATCCAGCCGCGGAAGCGGCTGCCCAGGCAGATGTGCTGCCGTGTCTTCAGTAACGGCAAACACTGAACCCACCAACGAGACGAGTTCAATGAATGAGATGCTCTGTGTGATGAAATGGTGCGCAGTCAGCAAAAGGCACCAAACAGAGCTATACACCGAGGCAGCATGGTTAAAAATACTGAAGTGTGCGCTCAGGACTCAGAACACCTGGACTGGAATCCTGACTCTAGCACCCACCAGCTCTGGGACCTTGGGCTAAGTGAGTTAATGTCCCTGAGAGTCAATTTTCTCATCTATAAAACAAAGGCAACAGTAGCACTTCTATCTCAAGGGGCAGCTGCAAGAGTCAAATGAGCTCAAGCATATACACAGCTCAGCAGAAAGCTGGGTCCGTGTAAGACTTTAAACTGCACACTAGTGATGCCAAAAAAGTTGCAAAACAGTATTTATGACAGGATTCACATCTTGTAAAAAATAAACAAAACCCTGCCTATACACAAACTAAGTTTTAAAGTTGAAAATAAATAAATGCATTGGAAATGGCCGAGAAGCACACACCGTTAAGAGTAGTTACCTCGAGGGGCGCCTGGGTGGCTCAGTCGGTTAAGCATCTGACTTCGGCTCAGGTCAGGATCTCACTGTTCATGGGTTCGAGCCCCGCATCGGGCTCTGTGCTGACAGCTCAGAGCCTGGAGCCTGTTTCAGACTCTGTATCTCCCTCTCTCTCTGACCCTCCCCTGCTCACTCGCTCGCGCGCTCTCTCAGAAACAAACACATGTTTTAAAAAGTTAAAAAAAAAAAAAAGAGTAGTTGCCACGGGGAGGATCCCTGGGCAGCAGTGCAGAGGGGACATTTTGCTTTTACTCTTTACACATCGTATAATCTGATTTTCTTTAAATAACGAATGCTCTCCTTTTGCATTTTGAGACAAAAACAGTAAGATCCAGTGAAGATGAGAGAGGACAGTTAATCTCGAAACCTGCCCTGTCACCCCTTCCTGCTAGCACCTTACTTTAAAGCCACAGTTCTCGAAGCGTGGTCTGTGGATCTGAGCGGTCCCCGAGGACAAGACTATTTTCCTAACAGCGAGCTGACATCCGCGTGGATGAACCAGAGCAACGGAGATGAGAACTGTGGGTGGCTCGGCAGGCGTCCTGGCTGCGGCCTCCCGCTGTCCGGAGCCACCGCTCAGCTCCCGCACGCACACGGAGGGCGAGCCAGCCAGCTCCACTTGGGACTGTCCTTGATGACCAAACTAACTATTGTTACTCAATCCCAACCCATTGGCAGGAGCCGTTTCACTATCCTCTGTGGTGAGGTGGGCCCTACACACGAACCACGTCCGCCGCATCTCCAAGCAGTGACTGTCTCAAGGAGAAGCACATGCATGGTTGTGTGGGTTGCAGGCCGACCGAGGCACGTATGGCATGGAATGCCGTTTTTATATGAAATAACAACTCACCAACTATGGTTTTTCAGGCTTTGGTATCTGGCAGCAAAGTTTCCTGAAAATGAACAAAGGGAGCCTCATTTCACAGAGAACAACCGACAGTATTTGCTGACAATGTTAATATTCACACTTTTAAGAGGATATTTGAATTTTGGAAAACATATCTATTACTATGACTTTGACAGCTTCCCACTTCGAGACTTTTCTAAGGAGATCAGTTGTGACGTTAACAAATGTGATTTTCTTTGATCTTTTATAATGAAATGCATTAACATTTTGAAGGTCTGGAAAACCCAGCATATCAGTATTTGGTACCCCTGGTCCAAATGACCAAGGCATGATGTTACTAAACCACAGGAGTAAGAGAGTCATTCAAAGTACAAGGTAGAAGTGATGCATTTTATTTATTTTTTAATTTTTTAAAAAAATGTTTTATTTCTGAGAGAGACAGAGACACAGCGTGAGCAGGGGAGGAGCAGAGACAAAGGAAGACACAGAATCTGAAGCAGCTTCAGGCTCCGAGCTGTCAGCACAGCAGAGCCCGACATGGGGCTTGAACCCACAAACTGTGAGATCACGACCTGAGCTGCAGTCGGACGCTTAACCGACTGAGCCCCCAGTTCAATGATACAGTTTCAGGTTCCAAAGCACAACTGAACTTGAAGAACTCATCTCATGTCCAGTTTTACCACTGTATTAAAAAATATCCAGAATTTTATGGAAAGGCTATTAAGTCATTCCTTCCTTTTCTAATTACATGTAAGCGTGAGGCCAAATTTTCTTCACATATTTCAATGAAACAATCTCCACACACTGAACACAGACGCAGGGAATCCGAAAACCCAGCTGTCTTGCTTTAACCCCTATGCTCACACCAAGTATAAAACAGGGCCAGTCTTCTCACCAAAGCTTTTGTTTAAGGAAGTTGTTTTTCATTAAAAACGTTATGCTCACAGGTAGCAGGCTCATTATCATTTTAAAGTGGAATAAGATGTATTTTAAGTTCTTCTGGTTTACCTCAAGCACAGGAAGTACCGGCTCGAGAGCCGCACACACCACAGCCCCGGGGGCAGCGCCCTGCGCTCGGCGGCGGCGGCGGCAGACACGCGCCGGCCTGCGACGTCTAGAATACTGACTTTCGGGCCCTTTACCCAGAACCAGAAAGGCCCTGGCAGGCCCCCGACCCGGCGGAAGCCCGTCTCCAGCCTCCGCTGCCGCAGGGCCGCGCTCCTACCGCACCGCCAGCCTCTCCCCGGCCCGGCTGACCGGCCCGACGAAAGTCAAGCTGAGAGTCTTCAAGGCGCGCGACGCTCGGTGCCCGCGGCTGCCGCTGGCACCCCGTGGCCCCGCCGCGGCCCCTCAGCCCCGCCACGCCCCCGCCAGGCCCTCGGGCCCCGCAGAAGGCACCACACTCTCTCCGGGCCCTCACCCCTCCTCCCCGCCGCTTCCTCCCGCTCACTCCGCACCCAAGTGCCCCTGGGCACCGGGGGCAGCGCCCCATGCCCGCCCTGCTCTCAGGACGGTGCGCGGACCTGCCTGTCCCAACAGGGGCCTTCTCCAGGCAGGAGCCGGGGTCTCCACCCGGCACCCAGCAGCAGCCCCTCCAGGGCACCGGTCAGATGAACTGGGCCCAGGCTGGCCCTGCAACACCCTTCCTTCCCTGGTCACACGGGCGCCCTGGGGCAACACGGAGTAACTTACTCCCCTTTGCAGGAGTGTCTCTAAGAGAAGTTCCCACAGTTATTAGTTACCATGTGCTTGTTTGAGGGAGCTTTCCCTGCATTTATCTGGAATCTTCCTAACAACTGTAATGGCCACAGGGAACACTACCTCCGTTTTACAGATGAAAAGCCCGAAGGTAATCTGTCAAGTTAAGACAAAGCCGGGGTGAGCACCGAGAAGGGATCTGCACCAATGCCATCCATACCTGAGGAACTAGGTGAAGACACAAGCCTAACACGTGATAAAACTAGAGAACAAGAAGACACTGCTAACATAGCTAAGTAAAAGGAAAGGTCACATCTAAGACAGAGTACCAGGTGTTAGCGTGGCTGAGCAGGTGGGCGCCTGGGGGGCTCAGTCAGTTAAGCATCTGACTCTTGATTTCAGCTCAGGTTATGTTCTCACAGATCGTGAGTTCGAGCCCCATGTCTGGCTTTGCACTGACAGTGCCGGAGACTCCTGGGGATTCTCTCTCTCTGCCCCTCCCCTGCTTATGCGCTCACTCTCTCTCTCTCTCTCTCTCTCTCTCTCTAAATAAAAAATAAATTCTAAGACAAAACAAAACAAAAAAACCCACAGTGGCTGAGCAGTGATGCATAAAGAAAGTGGAATGTGGTAACGATCAGTAGAGTCGGAAGGTAGACAGGAAACAAAGCTGGGCAAGAAACCTCAACAAGGGTCACCGAGTATGAGCAAGAAATACGAGCAGAGGGGCGCCTGGGTGGCTCAGTCGGTTAAGCATCTGACTTTTGCTCAGGTCATGATCTCGCAGTTCAGGAGTTTGAGCCCTGGGTCAGGCTCTCTGGTGTCAGCACAGAGCCTGCTTCAGATCCTGTGTCACCCTCTCTCTGTCCCTCCCCCGCCTGCTCTGTCTTTCTCAAAATAAATAAATAAACTAAAAAAAAAAAAAGTACAAGCAGGAAAGGAATACTGAATAACAATGGAAAAACCAAGATCAGGCCCAACTGAAGGTAACTGGGGGGAGCGAAGAGATTGGAGGGAGGTCCGGAAAAAATAAGAAACTATTATTTTATATCTAAATATAGCTACAACCCACCCAACACCTTAAAATACGTGAGAATTAATCAACAGTCGTACCTAACATTCCAACAACACTTTACAGGTAACAAAAGCACTGCACACTGTTTGATCTTGACAAAACTCACATCATTTCTAGACTAGGGAGCTGAGGTTCAGTACCCTCACACCTGATAAACGGCAGACGTGAACTAAACCCAGAACTCATCAAAACAAGACTTTTAAAACCAAGGGGAAAAAAATCGAGGCATGTGATTTAACATTACCATAAATCTTATATACGTACATCTAATTATATAACTAAGATCAGTCCAACTTCTTGAACATGCAGCCTGGTTTAAGACTGTTACAATGCAGCTGTGCTCGTAAGTATGTTAAATGCCTTAATTTTAAGAAAACCACACATAACTGATTTCCTAACAGCAGAATCTCCCCCATGAAGCTCTCTCCTAAATTAAATAGCAAAAATGTTACTAGATAGTTCTCGTTTGATGGCTTTCCCCCAGAAGATGCTTTCCTGAAGCCCCCTTTCAATGACATAGATATAAATATTAAATAAATGGGAATTCTATAATGGAATGTAGCTAGACAATGTACCAGATTGGGAATAATTCAAATAACCAGACACCATGTCCATCACAACTTAAAGAAAATCAGCGACAAATACTTAAAGCTCATTTTCTACACACAGAAAAAACCCACAATACTCTAAAAATAAGTATTTTTGCATTCACAAATACTGGATTTCATTGATTCTAGGGAGCAGTTTCCCACGTTAACATCTTTGAAATCAGATGTATCTATCATTCAATGATACAAACTAACTTCCTGATACTGATGTCCAAATGCCCTTAATTTTTGTTTACCTTCCCCAACTGAAACATTTCTGTTTCTCCCATCATATATCTACATAAACCCCATCAGAAAGGCCCTACCACATCACCCAAATACCCGTAGGATTTCTGTAACTCTTTCGACTTAAGTTTCAGTTACAGATAAGCCTTTAGTATTTCTTTCTTTAGAAAAAGATTAATATGATCACAGATTAAGAAACAGATTAAGGGGTGCATGGGTGGCTCAGTCAGTTAAGGGTCCGACTTCAGCTCAGGTTATGATCTCGTGGTTCATGGGTTCGAGCCCCACATTGGGCTCTGTGTTGACGGCTAGCTAGAGCCTGGAGCATATTTCAGATTCTATGTCTCCCTCTCTTTCTGACCCACCTCTGCTCATGCTGTCTCTCTCTCATTCTCTCTCAGAATAAAACATTAAAAATTTTTTTAAAAAAGGGGCACCTGGGTGGCTTAGTCGGTTAAGCGTCCGACTTTCGCTTAGGTCATGATCTCACGGTTAGTGGGTTCGAGCCCCACGTCGGGCTCTGTGTTGACTGCCAGCTCAGAGCCTGGAGCCTGTTTCAGTCTGTGACTCCCTCTCTCTCTGACCCTCCCCTGCTCACGCTGTCTTTCTCTCTCTCTCTCTCCTAGAAATAAAAATCTTAAAAAAGAAAAAATTTTAAAAAAAAAGAAAAGAAACAGATTAAACAAAATCATCACGTAAAAAGTCAAGACACATAAGGGGCGCCTGGGTGGCTCAGTTGGTTAAGTGTCCATCTCCGGCTCAGGTCATGATATGGCTGATGAGTTCGAGCCCCGCGTCGGGCTCTGTGCTGACAGCTCGGAGCCTGGAACCTGCCTCAGATTCTGTGTCTCCCTCTCTCTCTGCACCTCCTCCGCTCACTGTCTATCAAAAAACAAATGTTACAAAAGAAAAGTCAAGACGTAAAATCGCCAGTGATGAAAAAAACCATGGCCATCAAGTGACACATAAAACCAGGGAACAGTTCACCACAGAGCCCTCCTCCCGCGCTCCCCACTTTCCCTAGTAAGGCAACGAGCACAGGTAGCAAGACCCACTGCCGGCCTGGAGGAGGGAGCGCCAGTCCTGCTGCGGCAGTCTGCAGGCAAGACCGCTGGAGCCACCTATCAACTTACCGTCTGTGGGACATCTATTTGCTGATGGCCATTTTTTAACCCAGGTTATTAAGCTTCCAACATTTAAAAAATTTTTTTTGTTTGTTCTATTTATTTTTGAGACAGAGCACAAGTGGGGGAGGGTCAGAGAGAGAGGGAGACACTGAATCCGAAGCAGCTCCAGGCTCTGAGCCGTCAGCACAGAGCGTGACGTGGGGCTTGGACCCACGAACTATGAGATCGTGACCTGAGCCGAAGTCAGAGGCTTAACCGACTGAGCCCCCCAGGAGCCCCTAAGCTTCCAACATCTAAAGGCATCTCATTTTCATTTGCTTTCAGAAGCAACTCCCTAGTTCCTGCCGTGAATCGCAGTCCCTAGATCCCCAGGCTGGCAGCCACACCCCGCAGTGAGGGCCGCATCAGTACCAGCCACCGACGGCCACCGAGGCAGGCCGGCACGCACGGTCACGGTGGCTGCTGTTCAAGTTAACTGCACCTCCTTCCCCCAACCCCGTGCCGTGGCTTCTGCGCCTGACATTGGGAAGCACAACAGTCCCCCCACCCAGGGTCGTGTGGAGACTGGACTTTCACACCCAGGTAACTTGGGGCAATCTCTGGAACAGAAGGAGCACTCGGTACCCGTCAGCTATTGTCACTCCAGACTGGGTCCTCTACAGCTGTGTGTGGGGACGGCCAGCCTTCGAGCGTGACAAGACAGACCCACCAACGATTATAATACCGCGTGACATCTGCAAGAGGCATTCGTCCCGTGAAGTTGTGCAAAGAGGGGCCGCAGGGCCTACGGACTGGGCCATGGTGACCACACCCCTCACGTGCAAACGTGCACACAGACCTGACGGCCTCCACGCCGCGGCCACTGCCTGGAGAGCCAGGATGTGGAGGCATGAGCTTATGATCCGCGTCTCTTCTCACTTCCTCTTGGAAGCCACCCCCTGGTTTTCACCTTTGACTCTTGCTCATCTGGGCACAAAAGTTCACCTACTCCACCTACAGGGGTGAGGACTTCGAGCAAGCAGTCAGCCTGCTGCCGGGGAAGGGACTGTCACTCCCGCATCCTGTCACCAGCAGGGAAATTACCAATTTCCTTCGGAGCCCAGCTCTACTCCCACTCGCAGGAGCTGAGGTCCCCGACAGCGCTGAGCTGGCCCAGCCCGTGCGTCTGCAAAACCCTATGCTTTGAAAAGGTAAAAAGCCACTGAATTTTACACGGCACAGTGCTCTCTTCAGAGGTTATGATTCAAGTCCCCCGAACCTGGCTGGCTTGGTAGGCGGAGCACGCAACTCTTGATCTCACAGCTTTGAGTCCAAGCCCTTCACGGAGTGTAAAGATCACTTAAAAATCATCTTAAAAAAAACAAGTGCGAAATGGAAAGCAAAAGTCTCTCCCCTCTGTACTCAACGCAGGTGAGGCCCCAGCCTCCACCTCAGTCACGGCAGCGGGAGGCAGAGACGAGCAAGTGCAGCGTCGCCGTGGCACTCTCCCAAGTAGAGCTGGGACCAGGACAGGCCCAGCACGCGCCACAAATCTGAACGAATCCCGGTTACTGCCCTGGCGTTCCGGCACCCACGTATCCGCGCAGTGGCCTCTGCAGACCACCGCCCTTAATGACCATGGCCGCTTCTTAGCATTTCTCCATCCTGGCTGAGTTTGGGCACAACCGCCAGCTGCTAACAATTACGCTTCCTCTACCACCGACTTCCACGGAAGCAATACAATTCAACAGTCACGGCCACAACTCTGCGGCAAAGAGTGTGTGTTCGCCCTGACTGACTACTGGGCCAACGCGTATGAAAAATCACAGGAAAAAGCTCTGAACACCTACAACGACCAAAAAATACCCGAGCGATTACGGCAAAGAAATCTTATCAAAAAAACATAACTTGACGCGCAAAACTTTTAGATACGTTCACAATTTCACTAGAAGTAAAACTGCAAAAAAGTCCCAGTTTAATTCAGCAAACAAAATTATTTCTGTGAAGACTTAAGAATACCATTTTCAAAGTGTAACGTCACACTTAAAATACACCATCTTAGTCAGAATTAAAAGTTAATTCATTCCATTTGTCAAAACTTCAGAAAAGGAAAATCAGAAATTAAGACAGGCATCAGCCTCCCACCCTCACAAACACACAAGTTCTGCTTTACTCCTGACCACTCCTGATAAAAACTCGGAGTAAGCCGGACCGTCACCCACTTGGCACAAGTAAAAATATACCTTAAGAGAATATAAAAGGAACAATCGGTAAATTATTTAAGTCATATAAAGTCTACCGTCAAACCTCAAATCGTACACACCTTCGCCAATTCCTCAGAGTGCAGTTTTACTGAATAGTCCGGGTGTCACACCGCTGGTGGGGGGCGGATGTTCAGGAAAGGGGACCGAACACCTGACCGGAGGCTCGGGGCGAGGAAGGTGTATTTCTGGCAAAGACCAGGCCCTTCCACGAGACGACAGGTTCACCACGGTCGCTAAAGCGAAGCCTCTGAACTCGGAACGTTCAGTTCCCGAGTCTCCACGCACCGCGTCCGGGAACGAACGGCTGTTCGCCCTGGAGCTCGGGAGCCGGGGGCTGGGAGGGGCCGCCGCCGCCCGACAGCCGGGCACCCGGGTCATCAAAGCCCCACCGGGGAGCCGAGGCCACGCCGCTCGAGCAAAGGCACCGGCGACAAGCCCGGGACGCGACGACGGCGCCGAACGACGGGAGGCTCGGCGGCCCAGCGACCGCTTTCCAGGACAAGAAGCGGGCGCGGCGCGGGCCCCGGGGGTGCCCGCGAGGGGGGGCTCCCGCGGCACCGCAGCCCCGGCGCCGGGAGGCGCCCACACCCCACCCCGGAGACCGAGTCCTCGCGAGGCTCTGTGACCTTGGCTTCCTTACATAACCCCTCTGGGCCGCCTCCCCGTCCGGGGCCGTACCTCCCCGCCCGCGCGGCGAACGGCTACCGCGACGCCCCCCGCCGGGCGCGGCCGCCAGCACCGGGTCCCCGGGGCGGGGGGCGGGGGTGCCCCGGGCGGGGGCCGCGCCCGTCCCCGCGCCAGGTGCGCGGCCTTACCTTCGGCCACGTCCTCGTCGATGGCCCCCTTGACCTGCGAGAAGCACCACTGCAAGTCGTTGCCGCCCGCGGGGCAGCCGCCGCCTCCGGCTCCTGCGGACACACCGGGCGCGTCAGGGCCGCTCCCGCCCCGCGCCCCCTCCCGGGACCCCCGCCCCGCCCCGCGCGCGCGCCCCCCTCACCTGCCATGGCCGGCCGGCCGGCGGGCGGGCGGGCGGGCGCCGAGGCGGCGGCGCACGAAGGAGGCGGCCGCCGCGCCGCTGCCGCCCGAGCACCTCAGCCCGGCCGCCGCCGCCGCCGCCGCCGCCGCCGCCGCGGCCGCCGGGGAGGGATTTTTTTTTTCCCTTTTCAAAATGGCGCCCAATGCCCGTCGCCCGGCTCGATGACGTCATCCTCCACCGCCTCCTCGCGGGCCCGGGTGGGGGCGGGGCCCCCGGGAGGCTTCCCCCGCGGGGGCGGGGCGGGGCGGGGCGTGCGGCCGCGAGGGCTGCCGGGGGCTGTGGGGCGGGCCTACTGCGCCTGCGTGAGCCGCCTCGCGTCGCACCACGCTCCCCGACCCGGGCCCCGCACCGCTCCGAGTCGGAGCAGGACGCTCCAGGCTGGCGGGGCGGGTGCCCGGGCCCGCGGGAGGCAGGGGCTCCCCAGGCCAGCCGCGAGGCCGCCGCTAGCTCTACTCCTCTCTTGCCAGCTCGAGCGAAGGACCCCGAGCTGCCGTCTCCCCCGCGCGAGCCGGGTCGATCCCAGTTGAGTCTCGGCCAATGGGACTGCCGTCCTCGGGCAGAGCAGCCAATGGAGGGCGCGCTCAGCCGCCGGTGGGCGGAGCACCTGGGGCCGCACCTGGGGCCGCACCTGGGGCCGCACCTGGGGCCGCACCTGGGGCCGCACCTGGGGCCGCACCTGGGGGCGAGCTGCACCTGCGCGCTGGTACCCCGCCCGCCTGGCCGCGGGACTGCAAATCACCGCCGTACCACAGAGCGAGCCCGGGAGCCGCGGGTCGGCCTTCGATGGCAGCTCTGCACAGAGCTCACGTCGTCTGCCACGTTGTTAGTCCAGGAGTTCGTGACCCTCCCGGAGACAGTCGTAGGGAAACGGTGTATCAGCACAACTCGGCCGCCTTTCCTTCATTGTGAGTGTCTTTAATGTGGCGTCCGGAGTGATTATTCACTTGTGAGTTTTGTGAATCAGAAATCATAACTTCATCCGGTGATGTTGTGAGTTTGGCAGCGACATGTCGCACCACTAGAAGATGATCATTCCGGAATGGGAACGTGTGTCCACCCCCCAGGTGCTGTTTACCGGGGCTGCTGCTACGCGCCGCACGCCGCTCACCGTCTCGGGGTGTGGTGGTACGAGCAGCAAACAGCCTGCCCTCAGGGAGTTGGTACAGCACCAGTAGAGACAATAGGGTGGGGGGGGGTAATAGGTAATAAGTCAAACGGAGCTGGATAGAAAGATAAAGCAAGAAAGGAGGGAATGGAATGTAGCAGGAGTCCACGGGGGGAGCGTCAGGGAGATGCGGGAGCCCCACCCGCAGAAGCCCGTGGCAGGAAGTGCGGCGGACTCCACACCAGATGGGCCTCGGGCCATGAGCAGAGGAGGGCCGTGACTGACGTGGGTGTGGCTGCGCTGCTGAGACTAGACCGTAGAGGTCCAAGCGTCCGATCAGGGAGCCTCCTGAGGAGGTCGTGAGGTCATCTGGGAAAGGGATGAGGGTTGGCTGGTCATGAACATGATGGCGGGTGAGAACAGGTCAGATTTCAGAGATAAGCATCTGGAAAGCACCTGGGATTTAGAGATGAGGAAAATGTGTGAAGCAAAGCAGCGCTCTGGTGGGCTGACCACCTGGTAGAAAGGAGTGTCTTGGCCCAGAGGTGGGAGGGCCACAGAGGGAAGAGCTAAGCAGGGGCGGGAGTTGGGTGTGAACTTGCTGTGCAAGTTGCACATACAAGTCTGGCACATACAGGGAAGTCGGGACCTGGAGATACAAATATGGGCAATGAGAGCGTTTACAAGCACGACGAGCCAGGAGAGACGGGGTGAGCTCACCCCAGAAGGGAGGGCGGATGGGACAGAAGCCTGAGGGAGGCCGTGAGCTGGGCTCCCAGAGAACCAGAAGCACATGCAGCCCAGGCCAGGTGAAGTCAGGGCCGGGAGTGGTTGGCTCTCAGAGGCTGCGTCGGGAACGCTGAAGGGGGACCGTCAGGCTGTGGCAGTGGGGGTGTCATTGCTGACCTGGACAAGAGCAGTTGCTATGGAGTGGACTGCGCAAATCTGTTGTGAGAGGGAACCGTTGGAGGTGGTAACAACCCTTTGCAGTGAAAAGGAGCAGAGAGGGGCTCCTGGGTGGCTTAGTTGGTTTAGCGTCTGACTTTCGCTTAGGTCATGATCTCGCGGTTCGTGGGTTCGAGCCCGCGTCGGGCTCTGTGCTGACTGCCAGCTCAGAGCCTGGAGCCTGTTTCGGATTCTGTGACTCCCTCTCTCTATGACCCTCCCCTGCTCACGCTGTCTCTCTCTCTCTCTCTCCTAGAAATAAATAAAAAACATTAAAAAAAAAAAAAAGAGAGAGAAAAGGAGCAGAGAAATGGGGGCTGTAATCTCCCCTTTTAGATTTAGCCATTCTGCCTCTGAGCAGTTGAGAAACTAGTTAACTGTCAGGCTCTCTCACATGCAATTGCTTCAATGTGTATTACAGATGTATCTTTTGAAGCAATAGCACAATAATTAGCTTTGGTTTAGGCTGTATTCTTTGGCTAATTAGCTATCATTAAATTAAAATTTAAAAACAACAGAAGCCAAACAAAGGTACCATATTCCTGAAAATAGTGCCCTGCCTTCCTTGTGTTCATCAATTGGCCAGCAAGGGATTTTTCACTATTCCATTTATGATCTAAAGAAGCTTAAATATCTCAGTGAGTTACTCTGGATTGTAATTGGCGTTTGTCACTTTCCTTGTCTTATTATTTTTAGATCCCTTAGCCAAAGTGTGAAATGCTGGGTGTGTATCCGAATCTAGCCCGCCGTATGCGTGCAAGAGATACAATTCAGTAGTCAAAAGGAATGAGGTACTGGCAAAAACAAGGATGACCCTCAGAAACGTCATGCTGAATGAAAGGAGCCAGTCTCGAAAGATCATATGATGATCATCATATGATGATCATCATATGATCGATAGTCTTATGTCAACCTGACTAGGGTATAATACCCAGTTATTTAATCAAACATGACTATAGATGTTGCCATGAAAGTATTTTGTAGATGCAATTAACATCTACAATCAATGGACTTTGATTAAAGGAGATTACCCGTGAGCACATGGGTGGGTCTCATCCAATCAGTTGAAGGCATTACGAACACAACTGAGATTTCCTGGAGAAGAAATTGTGCCTCAAGGCTGCAACACCAAACTGTTGCTTGAATTTCCAGCCTGCCATGCAGACATCACTCTTGCTGGCACCCAGAGTCCTGTGAGCCAATTCCTCAAACTAAGTCTCCTAATATATACACATCCACCCAATTGACTCTGTTTCTCTGGAGAACCCTGAAGTTCTAAAACAGGCTAAATGACTCTACAGTGATAGGGGAAAAATGGCTGCGGGGTAGGGAGGGGACTGACTGGGAGAAAGCAAGAGAAGTTTCTGGGGTGATGGAAGTGGTCCATATCTTATCAGAGAAATGGTTACGTCAGTATATACAACTGTCAAACTACTCATTGAACTGTACACAGCAAGTGGGCCCATTTTATTATGCATGAGTTGCGTGTCAATAAGTTGATCTTTAGTCTAATTTAATATATAGTTTTCCACCAAGTCTCAAGAAGACTGTGTATCTCAAAAGTTTGAAAGAAATCACTGAGGAAGTTACCTGTTAATTGTTCTTCCCTGAATACATTTATTTTTTTTTTAATTTCTCTGATTTATTTGGATTTCAGTGACTAAATACCATTTAGAACACTGACTGTGGGTCGTTCTCAAGTTCAGCTTTAGTCGCTCGCTCAGAGTTATCACAGACGTGCCCTGTTGGCAGAGAGCAGTCTTGCGGTTTAATTACGTCAGATGTAGAGACTTGTTCAAGTGTGGGGAGTCCTGGTCTCCCTAGGCTGCTTTAGGGAGACCAGCCAGGCTGGCGGGCATGGCCGTCTGAAGCCCCAGTGCGAGTGTGTCCCATTCGTCCTTATCCTTCGATGCCAGGCGCCGAACACAGCTGCGTCGTGATCAGAGCACTGTGGCTAGAGTTGCTTTTCTGATTCATTTTTTAAAAGACTTGGGGCGCCTGGGGGGCTCAGTCAGTTGAGCGCACAACTCTTGATTTCGGCTCAGGTCATGATCTCAGCTCCATCTCGTGAGATCCAGCCCCTCGTTGGGCTGAACTGAGCATGAAGCCTGCTTAAGATTCTCTCTCTGCTCCTCTCCAACTCTCGCTCTCACTCTCTCAAAATAACAAACGTATGATGACCTATATCCACCTTGACGGTACCATGCAAGGTAGTTTTACTGCCCTGGAAATCCTCTGTGCTCTCCTGGTTCCCCCCCACCCCCACCCCCACAACCAACAGTCTTTACTGTTTCCATACTTTACCTTTCCTGGAATGTTGTATAATTCACCGTTTTCACTTAGTAACCTGCATCTAAGTTTCCCCATGTGTTTTCGTGGCTTTACAAATACCTTTCTTTATCATGAATAGTTGTTCCACGGTCTGGAGGGACCACAGTGTACGTCTCCATTTACCTACTGAAAGACATCTTGGTTGCTTCCAAGTTTGGGAAATTACGAATAAAGCCACGATGCACATCCCTGGCTCTATGGCCCGGTGCCCCCTCACTGCTGGAGCTCAGCAAGCCATTGAACTTCATCCCACTGTTTTCTCCACTCTTCCCTGGATTTTTCTCCAAGCGATGAAGGAAGGGAAGGAAGGAAAGAACGAAGGACTATGTTACATGATGGGGCAACAGGGACTTTGTAGATGTGATTAATGTCACAGGCTTTGCTACAGGAAGATTATCCGAGGTGACCCGCATGCACCTGGCCAATCACATGAGCACTTTTCCCCAGCTGGAGCCAGAGAGATAGTCGTACAGACTGTGTGAGGACTTGACCTACCCTTGCTGGCAGGGGCCACATGGAACGTGCTAGAAGGAATGCAAGCAGCCTGTGGGAGCAAGGACCAGTCCCTGCTGAGAGCCCACAAGAAAATGGGACCTTAGTCCTACAGTCAACCACAGAACTGAGTTCAGCCAACCTCTTGAAAGGGCTTGGAATCGGTTGTACTCCCAGAGCCTCCAGCTTTGAGGAGGTGGGGGATGGGGGGAGGGAGGGTGTGGCAGGGAGGGACCCAGCCTGCAGAGGTGGCAGATACCAGGTGGTCTGTGGCCATTTGTTATGGCAGCGAAAGAGAACTACCATCCACCCCTCTCCTGCGGTCGGTTCTTGGAGCCTGCGAGCCCAGGCATTTAGTGCAAACACTGGTTCACGCGGACGTGTGCAAGTGGCAGGTATGTGCGATTCTCACGCGTGCCACTGTCATCTGTACTTGAATCACATCATCGTGTGACACAAAGGTGAGCACGTGCCAGCGTGACAGGCTTGTCTGTGGGAAAGGTCTTTTCGAAGCCACCGCTCAGGGAAGTGTGGGGACTGACCCCTGGGGGCAGCACTGCCAGAGCTCATCTCCCGTCTGCACTGCCTCCAGTGCGTCCCCACTGCAGGCGCCTTGGGCAGTGACTTCAGTGTCCAGGCTTGCCTTCTCCTTCCCTCTCCTGCCCTCCTCCCGGCCCCCTGCGCCCTGAGTCTGTGGTCTCCCTGATGGCGATGGTGTGGGCAGCTGGGTGGCGTGGGCAGCTGGATGGCGACGATGTGGGCAGCTGGATGTGGGGATGCCCCGCCGGCGGGGCGAGTGCAGGGCTGTGGCCGAGAGCCCCCCACCCAACCAGCCCCAACGTGCCACAGCACAGTCCTCGTTCCAGTGGCCAGGATCCTTCTAGAGCTCTCCGTGGGCGGCTGAGAGCACAAGGGATTCACCCTGCCCGAGTTTCAGTCACGTCCAATGGAGAAGTCGTCCACCTTGAGAATCGTTATGTTATGAACCTAAATTGAGAACGTCGCCGGAGAGAGCCGTGCATCGTCGTGCGCAGGCGACACCTTCCCCTAATGACTGCTGCTACATTGCCTCCAAGGATGGTGTTTGTGTCTCTGGGGGCAGTGACAGTGTGGGGAGCCTCCCGCATGTCACTGGCCTGAGCTTCTGGACGGGGACAGTGGGTGGCGGGAGGAGGGTGTGCCAGGGGGCACCCCACCCGGGGCTCCTCAAGGCCTTCGGGAAGCTCAGGACGGCCCTGCTCACCTGGGAGGGCCTGGCTCTGCCTGGGAACTGGGGACGGGCCAAGTGTCACATGCCCCCCTGAGCCGGGGGCCCCCGGCTAACATCAGGGCTGCCTAACCACGGCTCCGTGTCCCCAGGACCCCTTCTGAGCTGTGTCGGAGCCTCACCCAGAGATCTGTCCTCCTCGGAGACCTCGGCCCCAGGCACCTTGGGATTCAGACTGGAGCCCGGCCCCGTAGCAGGAATGCTGTGGGAGGTCAGGGGCTCCTCCCGAGGGCTCACGGCCAAGTCCTCTGCTTCTGACTGACCACAGGCTGCAGGTGACAGAGCAGCAGGCACACAGTCCCTGTTACCAAACGGGGGGCATCAGTCACTGTGAAGGGCACCCCAGTCACATGAGCCCTATCCAGGCCCTAAGCTCTACTGGGGGCTGACTGGTGTCCCCGTGAGGGTTGGCAGCAGAGCACAGCCATTTCCGGTGATTCCCTAGGATGTCCCTGTCCCTTTTCCTGCCATGTCACCCTCCATGACACAGATCTCTGCAAGCAGCTGGCTCATTTCTCCTTCCCAGCGGCACCGAGAAGGCCGGCTGGTTTCACCCACCCCTTTGGACCTGAATATAATAAGCAGCAGTGCTACAGACAGAGGGTGGGGGCGACTCAGGTGTCTGCAAAGCCAAGGCCAAGGCCCTGAGTTGGGGCTACAGTGCAGGGGATTCTTTTGTTTGTTTGTTTAAGTTTTTAATGTTTTATTTATTTCTGAGAGGGAGACAGCATGAGCAGGGGAGGGTCAGAGAGAGAGGGAGACACAGAATCTGAAGCAGCTCCAGGCTCCGAGCTGTCAGCACAGAGCCCGACGCGGGGCTCGAACCCATGAACCGCGAGACCATGACCTGAGGTGAAGTCTGACGCTTAACCGACTGAGCCCCCCAGGCGCCCCAGTGCAGGGGATTCTTGAGCAGCGGCCCTGGGGGAGAGACAGTGGGAGCAGGGTGGGGGTGTCTGTCGGCCTCACTGGAGTCCAGGGTGGAGGTTGCCCTAGAGGAGCCCCTGCTGAGGGACTGCCTGGCCCTGCCTGCCTTGGTCACCAGCTCTCGGCTGGAAAGGCGGCTGGCCTGAGGGAGCTACCAGCTGCGGGCTTTTCTGGGGGGATCAGAGCAGCTCCTCTCTAATCCGAGGCTACCCGACCCCGCCCGCCTCCCTGTGAGGTCGTACGATGGGTCACTGACTCTCACGGCCACCATGCGTCCTGCGACATTCCACTGAGCAGAGGCAGGGGACTGGGGCACGCAGGGTCCTGGGCGGGGTCAGCCTGGGCTCTGCAGCCGACCACGACCTCCAGAGCTCCACTGAGCTCGCTTCTGCTCCGGTTGCAACGTCACCTCATTTCTGATGTGGAAGAGGAGGAGGCAGAGTGGCAAGCGGGGCCCCCTGGTGCCACCCACAGGTCCCATGTGGCCCCTCCATGTCCCCATCCAGGCTCGGAGGCGGCAGAGGGACTTCCCACCACTCGGGACTTCTGTACCCTTCGCATTCTTGCAGCAATAGAGTGAGTGCGTGGGCCTCCGGGGGACCGGCCCCCACATCCCTGTGCTCGTGAGCGGCCGCGGCCGGGAAGAAATCCACACATGCCCTTGGGGAAGAGCTTCCCTTTCTAGGTCAACAGTTAGCTACACCTGTGTATTTCTTGTTTTGTTTTGTTTTGTTTTTTGGATCACTGTCAACCATTTGGTGTTTCTTTTTTCTTTTTTCTTTAAAGTCGGCTCCACAGGGGGAGCCCACCGCGGGTCTCAGACTCATGACCCTGGGATCAAGACCCGAGCTGAGGTCAAGAATCAGATGCCCAACTGACTGAGCCACCCAGGTGCCCCTAAATCAGGTGTGTAAAACATTTTTTAAAATGTTTATTTTTTGAGAGAGAGAGAGCAAGCGGGGGAGGGATAGAAAGAAAGGGAGACACAGAATCGGAAGCAGCTCCAGGCTCTGAGCTGTCAGTACAGAGCCTGACGTGGGGCTTGAACTCATGAACCGTGAGATCGTGACCTGAGCCGAAGTTGGATGCTTCACCAACTTAGCCACCCAGGCGCCCCCTAAATCAGGTATTTAAAAGTCAGAAAATACTTGCCCGATTTAAGTGTTGTTTTTGTTTTTTTTTAAGGAAAGAATTCACAGATGGGTATAACTTCATCTCAAAAATAAAAACGTTAGCTTCACGATATTCCACAATATGTTTTTTTTCCTCTAAATTGTAAACAGTCAGGCAGCTCTAAAGCAGTGTAGCACCTGCATGTCCGCGAAAGGATCAGAACTGAAGGCACATCATTCAGAATATCTTGTCATTTCCTTTTACCGGGAGTCGATTTGAATTTAAATTATGCGCAATAAGTGTCACATCTTCCCCCATTTATTTATGTCAGTAACTGAGGGATTCTGTATATTGAAAAAAGATCTTTGTGCTTCAAAGGGTCCTGGACAGTGTGAGTCTCTTACCTCGTCCTGGGAGAATGTGTCAGCGGGATTGACCCGAGAACCTTGGGACGCTGCGGCGACGGGAAGCAGCCCCCCCACCCCCTCCCGGAACGCGCACCTTTGTTTCTGTCTCCGCTCAGGTCTGACGGGCAGCCCCGGGCTCTGAGCTCAGGGCCTGCGGAGAGTGGGCGGCTCACGGCGGGGGGCTGTGCGTCTCACGCCGGAAAATTCAAACAAATGGGGCCCCAGAGTCAGCGGAAACACGAAACGCAAGAAGGTGCCCTTCCCCCGCCCGGAGACTGACCGCTGCTGGTTCACGCGAGGGGGTTCGGGTCCCGGTGCGGGGTCGCGCGTGCGGGGTGCAGACGCGGTGCGACCCTGAACGCGCGCCCCAGGGGTCCCTGTCTCGGGGGCTTGGGCCGAGCAGGTGCAGCGGATCCCCCCACAAGGTTCCAAGGCCCCCCGGAGACCCCCCCACAAGGTTCCAAGACCCCCCCGGAGGCCCCCCCACAAGGTCCCAAGGGCCCCCGGAGCCCCCCCACAAGGTTCCAAGGCCCCCCGGAGCCCCCCTCACAAGGTTCCAAAGTCCCTGGAGCCCCCCCCACAAGGTTCCAAGACCCCCCCGGAGGCCCCCCACACAAGGTCCCAAGACCCCCCCGGAGGCCCCCCCACAAGGTCCCAAGGGCCCCCGGAGCCCCCCCACAAGGTTCCAAGGCCCCCCGGAGCCCCCCTCACAAGGTTCCAAAGTCCCTGGAGCCCCCCCACAAGGTTCCAAGGCCCCCCGGGCCCCCCCCCACAAGGTTCCAAGGGCCCCCGGAGCCCCCCCCCCAGCCTGAGGGTCTCTCCATCCCAGCTCTGGCCGCCGCCCGGGGTTAGGAGGACCCCAGAGCGACGACAGCTCGATGTCACCTGCGTCTACACGTGTGTACCCGAGTTTGTGACTGAGCTTCGGAGCGCTGGGAAGTCGGGTCCGGGCCGGCCCCCCGGCCGGGTGGGAGTCGGTGAAGACCTCAGACCTCGGAGGAGGACGGCTCGGCTGTGGCGGGTCCTGGAGGTGCGGCCGGGCGCCGAGCCCTCGCAGCTGCTGCCCTCTGCTGGCCGAGCTGGGGCGAGCAGGGGGCACCGGCAAGTGGGGGCTCCGGGGACACGGCGGTCACTCTGCAAACGGGAAGCCTCGCAGTCCGTGCCCCGAGCTCCCAGCACCGGGCCGACGTGTGTGTTTACGGGGACCCTCAGGACCCGTGGGCCGATGAGCGCCCAGGTGGGGCACCATCTAAGCGGAGCCTTTGTCTCTGCTTCCTAGCTGGAGGAGAGACCACCATTAGGATACACGCCAGCCAGAGTTGTTCTAGAATCTTCGGCCCTGGTGGAGGTGAGGACCGGTCACCCGTACATCTCTGAGAGCTGCCCTGTGCCCCACCGTCAGCTCCTCCGTCACGGGGCTCCACGGACAGTGCTTGTGGCTGGCCTTTTGGGAAGGCCACGACTTTCATGAGCGTGGCTCTTGAAATACAGCCTCTGCTCAGAGACCTCTGGCTGTCCCCACGGCCAGTGTCTGCTAAAGTGCTTGTCATTTGATGTCTGATAAACGTGATGCACATCCTGGGTGGAAGGCACCCTTTATTCTTATTTGAACTTTAAAAATCGAGCCTCGACCCCAAGAGGAGAAGGCATGGCTGTCCTGCCCCGTCTGAAGCTTGGGGCTTAGGCTGAGAGGGTCAGGACGGAGCTGGGCTCTGTTCGGAGGCAGGTGGCGTTGTCTGCCCTGAGACCCGGTCTGGCCCAGGCCTCCAGGGCAAAACCAGGCTCAGGGAAGATCTTCCTGGAGGGTCACTGGGGACGGTTCTCCGCCCCTCCCCCCCCACTGGGGACGGTTCTGTCCCCCCCCCCACAGCCCACCCCCAAGCCAGTAATAATGCTGGCTGGTCCCTTCCCACCAGCCCTGCTCCCGACCCCCTGCAGGGAAAACAGCAGGGACTCAACCCCTCCCCCAGGGGACAGAGCAAATGAGCCATTGGGGGGGGATGGTAACAACGAAGGTTTAAAAAATTTTTTTTAATGTTTTATTTACTTTTAAGACAGAGAGAGACAGAGCATGAGCGGGGGAGGGTCAGAGAGAGGGAGACACAGAATCTGAAGCAGCTCCAGGCTCTGAGCTGTCAGCACAGAGCCCAACACGGGGCTCGAACCCACGAACCGTGAGATCATGACCTGAGCCGAAGTTGGATGCTTAGCCAACTGAGCCCCCCAGGTGCCCCCACAATGAAGGTTTTTGACATGAGAGATACAAATATAAACCAAAGAAGTTAAATGGAATCCTGTAAGTCAGATTATATCATTAAGCCTGTGGTCTTACACACACACACACACACACACACACACACACATACACACACACTTCCTGGCTCTGTCCACAGAACGACCCAGAAGCAGTGACTCCTGAATGGCATAAGCATCTCTGTGCCTGAATTTTGGTTTCTAAAGAACAGTCCCCACTAAAAGGGAGAAGGCCTCCCCTAAACCTGGGGTGGGGAAGGTATGAGGGGAGGCCATAACGCAATGAAGATAGAGGTCAGGTGTCCTGAGAAGCCCGGGTCCCCTGCCAGAGACATGGGCTGGTGCCCACCTGCCTGTGCATGCATGCCCGCCACCCCAGGAGGCCACTGGAAGGAAACAGGTCAGGGGAGTCTGGGCAGGGGTGTCCCGGGTCCCCCTCAGAGCTGTCGCAGGGGCTGCTGGGAGGCCCACCTGCCACTGCCTGCTGAGACCCCCGGTGGGCTTGGGGCCCCCTTAGGGCAGGGGTGGCCCTGAGTCTTGGCTGGACACGGGTCCTCAGTTGTAGTTGAAGGGGCCTCCAAAATAGCATAAGCCTAATGAGGTGTTACAATGCCTAACAGACAGAACAGAACTTATTTTAAAAAATCTACTTTTAAAAGACAGTTTTTCCTTTAAGTAAAAGATGGTTTGAGCAAATCCAACTTATTTCCTCAATGGCCTGGTGACTTTTCCAGATTAAAGGGTGAGGGGCCTGGGTAGACGGAGGGGCCTGGGAGGGTCCCCTAAAGCCAGAGCCGTGGGGGTCTGCCTGGAGTGAGGAAACTTTGGAGCAGATGAATAAGAAAAGGGGCGTCTTCAGGGTACCAGCTGGGGAGAGATGCTTCCTGAAGATTGCCCCACCACTAACTTTGGAAAATAGCTTTTAAATCAGTTTAAAAGACAAGGACTTTTACTATAACAGTAAATGTATAATAAGTGGAACTTTCCAGGTGATAAAGGACATCTGCATGATGACAACAGTGAGAAACTGGACGCTTTCCCAGGTCAGGAAGAAGCAAGGACGTCCCCTCACCACCCCTTTTTGACATCATACCGGGAGGCTTTGAGGATGCAGTAAGCCAAGAAAAGGAGACAGAGGCATACAGTTTGGGAAGGAAGAAACACAATTGTCCTTGTTCACAGGTGGCAAGATTGTCTACATAGAGAATTCAAAATAACTGACACAAAACTCCTGGAACTCATAAGACATTTTGGCAACATCGCAGGATACAAGGTTAAGTACAAAAGTCCATTGCTGCCCATTCAGTGAGCAAGTAGGATTTGAGATTAAAGTCATGACACTATTTACATTAGCACCAAAAAAAAAAAAAAAAAAAAGAAAAAAGAAAAAAAGAAAGGAAAGGAAACACTTAGGTACAAATCTAACAAAATATGTACAAGATCTATGTGAGGAAAACAACAAAACTGATGAGTCAACTCACAGAAGAACTGAATGGATGGAGAGGAATCCCATGTTCATGGATGGGAAGACCCAATATCGCCAAGATGGCGGTTCTTTCCAACTAGATGTAGAGATTCAGCACAATCCCAATCCAAACCCCAGCGGGTTACTTTGTGGATATCGACAGCCTGCTCCCAACGTTTACATGGAGGGGGGGCAAAGGCCCCGAGTCGCCCACACAACACTGAAGGGGGACAAGGCTGTAGGGCTGAAGACTCGCAGTAAAGCGACAGGAACCAAGATGGCGTGGGGCTGGGGGAGAAGCAGACAAGCGGGTCAGTGGGTCAGAAAGACCCACGTAAATACAGGTGACTGATGTTTGACAAAGGAGCGAAGGTAACGCAGTGAGCAGAGATGGTCTCTTCAACAGATGGTGTGGGAACCGCTGGGCGTCCGTGTGCAAAACAGTGAATCCAGACCCAGACCTTCCACCTTCACAAAAGTGAACTGAAAGTGGCCACGGAACCAAATGTAAAATGCAAAACTGTCAAACTTGTAGAAAACTACATAGAAAATGTGGGTGACCTTGGGTTGGCAGGGATTTATTTTTATGCCCAACGTGGGGCTTGAACTCACACACCACCAAGAGTCTCATGCACCACCGACTGAGCCAGCCAGTTTCCCCTGCTGGTGAGTTGTTATTTTATTATTTATTTATTTTAAAATTTTGTGAATGTTTTATTTATTTTTGAGAGAGAGAGAGAGAATGAACCAGGGAGGAGTAGAGAGAGAGGGAAACTCAGAAGCCATGTAGCAGGCAGCACCGAGCCCAACGCAGGGCTCGAACCTGTGAACCGTGAGATCATGACCTGAGCTGAAGTCGGATGCCCGACTGACTGAGGTGAGGTTTTAGATGCAGCACCGAAGGCACCATCTGTGAAAGAAAAATGTGTACGTTGGTTTCACAGCAATTAAAAACCTTGTGCTCTGTGAAGAATGCCTTGGGAGAATAAAAATATAAGTCACAGACGCTAAAAATACGTGCAAAAGAAACATTTGATAAGGGACTTACATCCAAAACCGACGGAGAAAAGGAAAAGCAGACAGGTTGGTGTATTGCTGTCCCGCGGCTACTGCAGTAAATTACACAAACTTGGAGGCTTGCAACAACAGAAGTGGGATCTCTCGGAGTTTCGGAGGCCAGAAGTGTCCGGACGGCGTCGCTGAGCGGCTCCAGCCCAGCGGCTGCAGGTGCGCCCTGGCCAGCACCCTCCGCAAGGCTCCCGCCAGTGGGCCAGGAAAGGAGGAGCCGACAGTCTCCGTGGCCAAAGCACGTAAGCAGGGACACCTGGGCCCAGGGTGCCGCCCTGGGTGCTGAGCTGGGCCCCGGGGAGGATGGGGGGCCCCTGCGTGGTGTCCGCCTGTGACGTTTCACAGCCTCCGTCTGGCCTCAGCGGGTGGGCATCGGGGCGGTGGGAGGGTGTGGAGGGCCTCCGGCTGCGCCGACGGTTCTCCCAGCCGCGCGCTAGCCTCACGTGCGGCCACCCCTCGTCCCTCAGGGCTGCTCACACCCCTGGGCCCCGGCGTCCTGGCGGGCTGTCCTTCCGGCCCAGGCTCCTCCTCGCCCCCGAGGAATCGCTGGGCTGCACACAGGCGGGTCCATCCCCGGGGGCTCCGTGACCACCTTGTGAGCGGGTGACGGCGGGATTCGGGCGATGGTCCTGTTTCAAACGCAAGCTCAGCGCCTGTGCACTCGGAGCCCAGCTCTGCACTGGAGACCCCTCCCCTGGGAAGAGCCCCCCCTCCCCAGGAGCCCCCCGAGCGTCAGGGGAGGCGGGAAGGGGCACGCGGGCGAGCTCCAGGGACGCCCCGGGAGGGCATGTTCTTGGCTCCCTTAGTGGAAATCAGGCCCGAGGCCCAGTGGCCCGTGCAGTCGGTGTGGTGGCCCGGGGGTCCTGGCCAGGATCCGTCGCAGCATCACATCAAGGTCAGGCTGTTTATTAAGGACGCAGCCACACGTACAAGTTCACCAAGAGAAATGCTTGCATATCAAACCGCATGTGGCCTAAAATGACCGAGCAGAATGTCAAAAATTAAACACACCTAGTCTAGATCATTCTAGAGTTCTCCAAACATCTGGGGCCACATGTGTATCTCACTTCCTCTCAAACAAACCTGTTTAGGACTCCGATGATCCCCTCACGGGTGAAGAGGCGCGCAAGGGTGAGGGGTGGTGGATCCGATGAGACCCGCCAGCCCCTCCCCACTCCAGGCGGGGGGGGGGCAGTGGGGAGACAGCCTGGGGTGGGGTCTGCAGGCCCCTCCTTCTCCAGCCACAGGGACCACAAAGAAGAAAGAGGGGAGCAGGGGGCCCAGGCCTCCCCGCCACGGGCAGGGGGCTCACTGCCGTCTCCTTCAGCTTTGGCCTCAGGGTGGGGTCAGGACACGGGCCCAGAGTCCAGCACGATGGGGCCCAGCACCCCTGCCCCTGACAGTCAGAGGGGGCAGTGCCTCCCCCGCCGGCCCCTCCCTGAAGGCTTTGCCACCTCCTTTCCTGGGTCCTCAAAGTCACGCTGGGAGGGGGTCCCCTGAGGCTGAGCCTGAGGCTGGTGGGGAGGGGACAGCGCCACAGGCCGAGGTCCCAGGTGGAGCCAGCCACAGCACCTGGTGGCCCATTGCCGCAGGATGAAGTGGCTGCCGGGACAGGGGCGGCCATGCAGGTCTGGAGGACAGGCATTGGGGTCACGCCCACAGCCCAGGATGGGAGACAAAGCCTCACATCTGTCCTTGGAGCCGGAGCTGCGCCCAGAGAGAGAAAACACGCAAAAGCAGGCAGCCTTTCCCCCTGGAGGCAGTGGCAGCTGAAGGCGGGAGGTGGGCACAGCCCCTGGTTCGGTCTCCCCAAGAGCTGGCTGGAGGGGGTGCATCTGACCCCCGGGGCTCCCCGACTGGCTGGGAGGGTGGGCCTGACCCCCCGGGCTCCCCGACTGGCTGGGAGGGTGGGTCTGACCCCCCGGGCTCCCCGACTGGCTGGGAGGGGGGGTCTGACCCCCGGGGCAGCCACCTGGTGGGGACAGGAGCAGGCTGACCAGCCCTGGTCGTCTAGATTCGTGACTGAAGGGTCTTGGCACCTGTGTCTGCTTCCTTCGGAGCAGAAAGGGGGAGCCCTGACGGCCTGCGCCCCCTCCCCATGCTCCCGCAGGATGTGGGGCGTGTGCCTCCCAGGCCTTCAAGTTAATCCAGAGACAAGCGAGGCGGGAGAGCGATGAGCCACGGGGTGGCGCTCCTGCCCCTCATTCGTCCCCTGGCCCTGCCAGGCCCGCGCGTCTGGGGGTCTCCCGCTGGGTGTCCCCGAGAGGCCTGGGAGGAGACCCAGCACTGCAGGAAGTCACTGGGGTCTTCCCAGGTCACCGTCCCTGTCTTTGGGCCACGCGGCTGTGCCCGGCCCCTCTGGGAGGAAAGTGAGTCACGTGCTCCTTGCTCACGAGCGTGGTGGGCGCAGCGCCTTCCCGCCCGGCCCCGGGGTCAGGGGTCCCCGCCCTTGGAGAGCCTCGAGGATCGCCTTCCATTTCGGTGTCACGGAACCAGACCCGGTAAAGGGAGAGCGGAGTTTGTCAAGTCATCGATGTGATTGTGCGCGAGATGACGGCCCCTCCCTGCACGCCTTCGTGGGGCCCAGTTTTGCAGCATTGCTGCAAGGGCCTGGCCACGTCCCTGTGAACAGGGGCCCTGGGGGGGGGGGTCCTGGGGACCCTGCAGCCAGAGTAGCCATTGAACCACCATTTTCTAGGAAAAACTGCATTTGGTTGGAATTTCATTAGACTTCCAGCCCTGGAGGGAAGGGAGCCACTTTCACTGAAGAAAATTGATAGGGGTGGCGGTGAGGGACCTCCCTCTGGGGAGGCAGGGGGTGGGGGAGTCAGGGCCTCATGCTCCTCGGCTTTTCCCTGGAGGAGGGGGCCAGAGCCTCTGAGATCTCTGTGCCCCCAAACTGGGCCCAGCCTTGGGCACCATGTTCTTACCCTCAGCCCAGACCTTTCTAGACAGAGAGGTGGTCAGGGGGCGGGAGGGGAGGTGGGCGGGGGCAGGAGGGGAGGTGGGCGGGGGCAGGGGAGTAAAGGTCAGGGGGCAGGAAGGGGCGGGGGCAGGGGGTGTGGTTGGGACAGACCTTCAGGGCCTTTTCTCAGAGCAGCCAGGGGCCCAGGCCCGAGGGTGTCATCCGAACAAGGGGACAAGCCCTTCTTCTCAAGGCCGGTTTGTAGGGTTGTTTGGTCACCGTGTCCCGCCGCGCCTTGGCCATCCTTTGTTCAGGATAAGGGTCCCCAGCGGGGATGGCCCACCAGCTAAGCTCCTGGGACTGGCCCCCCTTGATCTGTCCTCTGTGTGGGCAGGCTTCCGGCCACTGAGCTGCATGAGGGGCTGGGGGCCTGCCCAACCCCTTCCTGGTTGACGACATTTGGCGTCACACTCTGGGAAGGGCCCATGACCAGCCCTCGTCATCATATAAATGGAGCAAGGTGGGGGGCAATCCGCCCCCTCCCAGGCTGGTCAGGCCACCTCCCTGGATCCTGTTGACAGCAAAGCCACCTGAGCATGAAGGTCGGGAGCCTTTTAGGAGCCAGGGATCAGGCTCTGGACCCCCTCCCGCGTGAGGCTGAGCACCAGGGACCCTCTGATGGATTGGGAGGGTCCCCAGTTACATGGCCAGGCGGGAAGGACTGAGGGCGTCAGGGGCGGAGGGAAGGGCGAGTTCCCTTAAACTGCTGCTCGGGGCACAGCGGGGATGCAGCGGCCCTGGTGGAATGGCTGATGCTCGTCGGGCTTCTCACAGCCAGGGCCACAGCAGGCTGCACGGGGGGCTAGAGAAGACCTCGGGGCTCACCCCCCCCGGTGAGGGACATGGCCTCTGAGGCTCCCCAGCGGTCAGGTTGGGGTGGGGGCAGGGGGCCTGGAGGTGGCGATGCTGGGCCGGAGCACTGCACCCAACACAGGCGCAGCCGTGTTCCTCCCGATCGAGGACAACCTGAGCTGGGTCGTGTCCTTGCTCCCCCTCCCACAGTGGGGAGTGTGGGGGACCCCCTAAGTAAGCCCCTGCCTTTGAGCCCTGGGGCCCCGCCCCCACGCAGGCGGCACAGGAGGTGTGGAAGCGCCGGAGGGGAACAGCCCCTGCGCCCTGCGAGCTGCTCTTCGGCCAGCCCACCCGGTTCCCTAGTTTGTAGGTGGCCGGTGAGCAGGGGTGAGCCTGCGGGCTGCAGGACTGATGAGCAGAGAGGGCCCGTGCTGGGGGCGGGGTGAGGCCCCAGCGTGCTGGGGGGTGGGGGTGAGGCCCCAGAGTGTTGGGGGGGTAGGGGGAGTGCGGGGGGTGGGGGTGAGGCCCCAGAGTATTGGAGGGTGGGGGGATTGCGTGGGGTGGCGGTGGGGGTGAGGCCCCAGAGTGCTGGGGGGGTGGGGGGATTGCGGGGGGTGGCAGTGGCGGTGAGGTCCCAGAGTATTGGGGGGGGTGGGGGGATTGCGGGGGGTAGGGGTGAGGCCCCAGAGTGCCGGGTGCCGGAGGCGGGCCCAGTTCCTGGGGAGACCAGGAAGTGATGATTCATTCAGTTTCATCACCTTCCTCTAACATCTCCCAATTATCTGATATTCTAAATACACAGATTTCAAATAGGTTTTCCAGAAATTTCTACTGCTAGGCCTGAAGATTAATTTCTCTTGAAATTGGGGCTCATTTCGTGCTCAACTTTTTTTTTAACTTTATTTGAATTTGTGAACTTTATTTTTTTAATGTTTATTTTTGAGAGCATGAGTGGGGGAGGGGCAGAGAGAGAGGGAAACAGAATCTGAAGCAGGCTCCAGGCTCTGAGCTGTCAGCACAGAGCCTGACCCGGGGGGGGGNGGGAGAGAAAGGGAGAGAGGATTGCAAGCAGGCTCCACACTAACAGTGTAGAGCCCGAAGCTGGGCTCGATCTTGAACCTGTGAGGTCATGATCTGAGCTGTCAGCACAGAGCGGGGGGGGGGGGGGGGGGGGGGGGGGGGGGGCTTGAACCCAGGAACCATGAGACCCTGACCGGAGCTAAAGGCACTTAACAGACTGAGCCACCAGGGGGCCCTGGGGGGAGTGTTTTAAACGCTGCTCTGAGGTGAGTTCGTGTGTGTAAGAGAAACCTGGGCTTGGCCGATGTTTTTTTCTTGCCCTACGTCACCCTCTGGCGCCCCCATGGCTGCCCAGGTCTGGCATGGCGCCCACCCACTTGCCTCCTCACCCCCCAGCACGGGGCTTCACAGGTAGTGGCCTCACATGTTTATCGTCAAACATTAAACTGCTTTTTTTGGACAGCATTGAAATGTTCATCAGCTCTGACTTTTAAATTATTTGTTAAATTAGTAGCAGTTCAGTTTCTTCCCTTGAACAGAGTCAGAACCAGTGTTATTTTATTTAGTCTGCTCAACATAATTGCAAGGTTGGGTGTTAAATATAGCTTATTAACACTTTTAGTAGAATGCAAAAAGGAAAATTTCAACAGAGAAAATTCTGGCACAATAATAGGAGCTGTTAGGAAGGCTTTAGGAGGTGGGAAGTCAACTCCGTGCCCTAACCTTTAATTAGTAAGCGTGGACTTGCGGCTCTGAGCTTGCTCCCCGGCGGGGCCAGCAAGGCCACTCTCTTGAGCCACCTGCCCTCCATTGTCCCGGGACACTAGCGTGGCTGTGGCTTCATCGGCCGCTTGCGCATTGGCAGACATTCCGGAAACACCCACCGAGCCTGCGGCAGGAAGGGGGGCCCTCTTGAGTTTCTCCTCTTGCTTCTGGACTTGCTGCTTCAGGGCCACTGAATGGGCGGGAAGCGATGGATCCTCCAGGTGACCTCCCTGCCCAGACTGGCGGAGGGCAGCCTGAAGTCAGAGCCAGAGTTTTACCCCTGAGAACTCTGTGAACAGAACTTCCTGCCCAGATGGAATGTTCTAGGTTTGCACTCTCCAGGAGGCTGGGCCTTGGCCACATGGTGCTATGGAACCTTTGAAATGAGGCTGGTGTGGCTGAAAAACTGAATTTAAAATTTCTTTTGATCTGAGCCAATTTGAATTTAGATGTAATATCTGCATGTGGGTGTAGTTTGTGTGGTTCACTCTACCAGGAGCCTTAGAGCTCAAGCCACTCTTTACAGAAGACAAAGGAGCCTCTGTGGCAATTGGCCTGTATATCCACCGCCAGGGAGGGTACAGCCACCGCTGTGCGTGCTGGGGGAGGCCCGGGATGGGGGGCGCGGGCCTGCGCTGTGCGTGCTGGGGGAGGCCCGGGACGGGGGGGGCGGGCCTGCGCTGTGCATTCTGGGAGAATTGGGCTGCCTCGAAGGGGCTGCCCAAGGTCAGATGGCCACAGCATGACCCCGGCCTCCCTGTTGCGGAGTTCGTCGTTTCTCCAGTGTCCTCTGCTCCTCTTAAGTCTTTTCATATCAGTCATTGTAGGTTCAGGACAAAATTGACGGCGATCGTCGTATGGATGTGTGTGACTCACGTCCCCGGGAGACCTCAGGTCACTTCCCCACCGCCGCGCAGTAGCCATGGCTTTGCTCCGTGGACAAGGACACGGACGGCTACCCACCTGTCAGGACTCAGAACCCAAAGGCTGCGCAGAAGGCTACTTGTTAGTATCAGTCTGTGCTTTAAAACATTTTTTAAAATGTTTATTTATTTTTGAGAGAGACAGTGTGTGAGCGGGGGAGGGGCAGAGAGAGGGAGACACAGAATCCGAAGCAGCTCCAGGCTCTGAGCTGTCAGCACAGAGCCCGACGCGGGGCTCGAACCCATGAACCGTGAGCTCATGACCTGAGCCGAAGTCGGACGCTCAACCCACTGAGCCCCCCAGGTGCCCCTCAGTCTATTCTTTACATTGTTTGTGGTAACGGTTCTTAGTTCAGGAGTCGAAATTGTGGCCCCTTCGTTCTCAGGCTGGGTACACAGCACTTTCTCACCCTCAGGCAGAGGCCTTTTCAGAAAGGTGCCCCCTTGTGTGAGGGCGCAGAGCAGGCCCGGCCCGGGTTCCAGGCCCCAGGTCTGCCCTGCGGCGTGAAGGGACACAAAACCAGGCTGTGTGGCTGTGATCATAAACAGCCGTTTATGTGGGGCCGTTTCAGTATGACCGACTTAGAATTGTAGTTATCACTGCTCGCGTGGAAAGCAATCTTCATTCTTGTCTCCAGTCAGCCTGTAAAGCACGTTCAGGGCTCAGAGTTCGGGCGGGGGGACAACGACCCGCCCGCAGGCGGCCTCTGCCCCTGGCCCGGGGGGAGGGGTGCCCTGCTCCCGAGACCATGCGTTTGCCTCATCTGACTAGTCCTGCTGCGCTCTGTCCAGGGGTGACCAAGGGACCCACTTTGACCTTTTTTATTTTGGGTACATTCTATTTTTACTTAACGTTTTGTTTATTATACATACTTTTATTTAAAATATATATAACATGAAATCTGCACATTAAGCAATTTAAGTGTCCAGTTCAGCGGCATCCGGCAGATCACCCGCGGGCAGCCACCCCCGCCCTCCGTCCCCAGGACTCTCCCGTCCCCCCATCAGACACCAGGTCCCCATCCCCTCCCCCGCCCTGGCGCCCACTGTCTGCTCTCTGTGTCTGTGACGGTGACGGCTCCGGGGACCTCTCGAGGGTGGGGTCACACCGGGCCTGTCCTTTGGTGTCTGGCTTCTGTCACTGGGCATCGTGCCCTCGGGGCTCGTCCGCGGTGGGGGGTGGGGGGTGGGGGGTTGGGGGGTTCCCTCCCGCGAGGCGCGGGACGGTGCGTCTTCTGGACGGACCACTGTGTTTCTCTGCTCGTCCACGGTGGACACTCGGGTCCCCCCACCTCTGGGCTGCTGTGTGAACACAGGGGTGCAGGTGTCTGTCTGAGACCCCGCTTTCACTTCGTGGGGGTCCCGCGCGGACGTGGGGTCGCCTGTTCCTGCGCGGATTCTGTGTTTCATCTTGAGGAGCTGCCACACCGTTGTCCACACGGCTGCACCTGACGCCCCCGCATCAGCGGACAAGGCTCCAGTCTCTCCACCCTCAGCAACAGGTGTTTTCTGGTTGTCGTTGCTGTTTCATCATAGCCAACCTAGGGGCGCCCGCCTGGCGCGGTCGGAGGAGCGTGCAGCTCCTCATTCCGGGGTCGTGAGTTCGAGCCCCGTGTGGGGTGTAGAGATTAGTTACATAAATAAAACCTGAAAAGGTAATAGCCAACCTAAGACACGTGTCGGGTTATCTCACTGGTTTTGATCCGCATTTCCCTGCGGATCAGTGATGTCGAGCATCTTCTCATGTGCTTATTGGCCATTTGTCTATCAATTTGGGAGAAATTTCTGTTTGAGTCGTTTGCTCGGTTTGAAGTGGTTTACTTTTTGTTCTTGACCCACCTGGAACTTCAAACCCACTTTAAAGCCCACACTGCAGTACTTGTCCACACTGCAGTACAAGTCGGTAAATCCTTGAGGAGTCCCGGGGCAGGGGCTGTGTGGGGGCCGATGCTGGTGTCAGAGGCTCCTTGGATGCGGGCCCACAGGCTGACGAGGTCGCCTCCTCCCAGTTCAAAAGAAGACACCAGGAAGGGGGCGCCTCAGGTCTGCTGTCAGAAAGTAGGGCTCCTTCTACCCCCTCAAACTTCAAGATAAGAATATGGCAGATAGAGTGGGAATCATTAGTGTCCTTTCACTGCAGGGAAGATCAAATTTCAACCTAATTATTTGTAAAAGTGAATTTTCCCCCCTGAAAATTGCATGCTTTTAATAATTGGTGTGAGAGGCACGCTCCGTCCACACTTAATGGGGGCAACTTCGTGGGCTTGCCTCGTCGGCAGGTCCGGCTGTGAACACACACTCTCCCAAAGTGGGGTGCCTCGGGCCGCTGGTGTAACGAAAATGGGAACCAGTAACGGCAGTCATCCTGGGTCATTATTTAATCAGGGGAGAGACCGGGGAGCTAATAAGACCTCCAGGAAAAGGATTTAATGAGGAGAGAGGAGGCAGGAATTAATGCAAAGGTCAGCGAAATGGTGTGGACTCTCTTGGCATTTTTAATGAGCCCGGGTGTCCTGCTCGGCTCCGCTCGGAAGCACCTTGCAGTTACAGACACAGGGGCCTGGATGTGGAGTCATTGTCGTCATAATAACCCCAGCATTTATTTACTTCTCGGCAAGTTACAGAGTCCCTGTCCATGTGCCCGGTTGGATCCTTCCCGACACCCGGGGCAGGAGCCCAGGACTGAGGCCTGGGGGGGAGGGGCGGCCTCAGCACTGCCTCCTCACTCCCTCCCTGGTGCCCCTCCCCAGTGTGACGCGCAGGCGCCGGGTCCAGCGTGGCCCCCCTTGGAGTGAGGGGCAGAGCTGGGGGCTCCTCTCAGGTTACCCCCCCGGGACCCGTGGCCCTGGGCCACCTGCCTCCTCAAGTGACAGCCCAGTAGGTGGGCCTGCTGCCCGGCGTGAGCTCCCGCTACAACCACAGCCCAGGCTGGGGGCTCACGTCACCCCAGCCAGGGAACTAAGGAGGTCCATGCTCTTGGCTGGTGGCAGACACCCGCCCGAAGGTCCTGGAGCAGCAGGCAGAGAGCCAGAAGCGCAGGCAGGTGGGGGCAAGCCCTGCGCACAGCACCCCTGCTCTGGCTGCCTGGGCCCGGGGGCTCTGATGCCCGGCCAGCTGCGGGGCTCCGGCCCCTTGCCTGGAACACCCACAGCTCGGACGGGCTGTGGGAGCCTTGAGGTGGCCTCAGCCACACAGTGGCCTTTGTGCCAACCATGGAGACCGCTCCGCACCGCCCCAGAAGAGGCCAGACTCAGCCCAGCGGGCTTCCTCTCTCTGCACTTGGGGAACAGTTAACATCTATCCACAAACTTGACCTCCAGTTTAGGGCTCTGCTCTATCCCCAGCCTCTGCAGACCCTCGGCAAACCCCAGGCAGCGGAACCCGTAGAGATCTCCTTGATCAGGTCAAACGCGTCCCTGGGCCAGGAGGTCACAGGGAGGTGGTGCGTGCCCTGTGCCCGGAGCGGGCTCCCCGCCGGAGTTGCTGAGAAACAGCGTCTAGAGCGTCTTCTGTGCGAGACTCCAGCCGGGCTGGACACACACTTCCAGATGTTGGCCCCACATCTGAGACGGCCCGCGTGCCAGCTGGTGAAGCCTGGGTGGGGGGCTGGGTGCGGGGTGCCCGAGGAGGCCGGGCGGAGCTCACGGCCAGCTCGAGGCCGAGCTGGGGGCCCAGGTCCCCGGGGCTGTGATGACACTTGCAGAGCAAGGCCCCCTGGAAGAACTGTGAGAACAACTCTGTACAGAGTCTGATTAACAACAGGGCCCGGGCAGAAGGACGCCCCTCCCGCGCCAGCAAGTGTCAGAGGCACAGCGGGAGTCTGGGGGGGGGGACCGGCTTAGAGGCTCCAGACGGGGCACCAGGGGCCCTTTCCTAGCGACCTCGACCTCGCAGGGCTGGGTGGGGGCGGTGCCGGGTCAGGAGGAGGCCCTGGCTGGGTGTGGAAGCTAAGGGACTGTCCCCGGGGACATGGCTCCAGGCGGCCTTCCCGCTCCGCCACGCTCCCCGGAGGCTGGAAGGGCCTTCTGTTTGCCCGTGACGGCTCTTTCTGGGAGGTTCTTGCTTCCGCGATTCCCCCCCCCGACCCCCCCCAGCCCAGGATCTGATGCCACTTCTGTGACTCGTGCCCTGCAGAGCTTCACCGTGAGGAGGAGGGTCGCTCTGTTCCGGATTCACGGGGATCGAGACCAGACTGAGACGGTCCTTACTCGGCTGCTCAAATGAGACCAGGGTGGACTCGGGGACAGGAATGATTTGACATCATATTTTCATCTCCAGTTTGCTTTTTTGAAAATATGTTGATTGAATGTTAAGCAAATAGGATGTTATGAATGCTTTTCAATTCGGCAGCGGAAGGACTTAAATCAGGGGCGCCAGGTTGGTTAAGCGTCCGACTTCGGCTTGGGTCGTTACCTCGCGGTTGCTGGGTTCCAGCCCAGGGTTGGGCTCTGTGCTGACAGCACGGAGCCTGCTTGGGATTCTCTCTCTTCCCCTCTCTCTGCCCCTCCCTCTGTCAAAATAAATAAATAAACATTAAAAAAATTTCTGTCCAAAAAATAGGGACTTAAATCAGGGAAGAAAATGTCTTAGACTCAAGGGTGCTCAGGGCGCCTGCTGTTTGTGGGGTGAATTCCGGACCCTCTGACCTGATCTGGGCTGGGGCTCCCCCGTGGACAGCACGGGTGGCTGGTGGCAGGGTCACCCCTGAGGCGGCGTGCACTGCGGGGGAGCCGGTCGTGCCCTGCGGCGCCGTCTTCAGAAATTGCTCTGTGCGAACGCTGTGTTTGTCTCACTGTCTTCAACCCCACGATATTTTATTCTTTGGGGCAGTTGTGACTGTGTTACTAAGTACAGTGTCATTTATCAAGGTTATGACAACAATGCCTGTTGGGTAATTAACCAGGGGCGGCTTCGCTTTGAAGGAAGATGCAGAGTTTGCCGCTCAGAGTTTCCTAGAGTATCAGAGATGAAGAGAAATTAGCTAAGAGGAGGGAGGACTCTGTCACAGGGCACCCGAGAGCTGTTGGGCCAAACATGCAGAAATTGGCTCTGTCCTCTGGTTTAGCTTAAAAACAAAATCCCCTTGGGGCGCCTGGATGGCTCAGTCGGTTAAGCGTCTGACTTCGGCTCAGGTCATGATCTCGCAGTTTGTGAGCCACATCAGGCTCTCTGCTGACAGCTCGGAGCCTGAAGCCTGCTTCTGTGTCTCCCTCTCTCTCTGTTCCTCCCCCAATCATGCTCTGTCTCTCTCTCAAAAATAAATAAACATTAAAAAATTTAAAAAAAAGACCCAAAAAACAAAAACAAAATCCCCTTGTACTGGAAGAATGCCGGGTTGTTGGGATGGAACTTTCTGTCAGAGCCGTTTCCACCTTCGATGGCGGATGGAACCGTATGGCGAGAGGTTCAGGCGGCCTCGCTTCCTCGCCGCTGGCAGAGGCCGGGCCTGCCGTCAGGAGTCACGGCAGCCACGCCCGGTCCGTGCCCGAGCTCCTTGTCAGACACTCGGCCACGTTCCCAGAGTTCCAGGGAAATTTCTCTTTTTTCTTGGTTTGGGAAGTGGGTTCGAGGAAAGGCCCCCTTCCTGGCCCCGGGATCCTTTTGGTGAACACCTCATGGACCAGGACATTCTTCCTTTGTCACCAGACTGTCCCCTAAAAGCGGGTAAAGCCCACGGATGGTGATGTCACTGTCGCCTGCTCTGGGCTGTGGTGGCCAAGGCTGCGTCCGCGGCTGCTGGCTCCCTTGGTCTGGCCGCCTCTGACTCGACTCCTGTCTCCGCTCTGCTCAGGCCTCCCTCCCCCCCGACACCCTGTCACCTGGGCTGCTGGCTGTGTCACCCCAGGACCATCTCCTTTCACCGGCTGCTCCTGTCTCTCCTGCGGATGCCTGTGGATGGGGTGGGGGTTTGCTTCCGTCAGCGTGCAGGGGCTCCTCGGTATAGGGGACGTTCACTTTTCATTTAAAGTGTGGCAACTACACTAGAAACGAATAAAATAGCTCATACGACGCACCTGATTCCTTTGTGGCGTCTGCACCCTCACCTTCTGGGCGAGGTTCCCTCCCCTCCCAAGGATGAGGATGGTTCTCACCTTGTGATGTTTCCAGGCTTCACACTTACATCTTCATTCCACTCGGAGTTTACTTTTATGCACCGTGTGACGCAGGATTCTGGGTTTCACAGCCGAGTGTGCCGGTGCCTCACGCGAACCAGTCACTGCCGCCATCGGTCTGTCTACACCGCTGTAATGACGTGACCGGCTTCAGGTGGACCGCTGTGGTGGGTCCCTGACCTTCCTGCGCATTCCCCGGCCTGGGCTGTGGGGCCAGGATTCCACCGGTGATGTGGGTTCTCAGCTCACTACTTAGAAAAGCATTCTTGGCTATTTACCGATATTCGTAAGCCTCCATGTGACTTCAAACACCCTTTTGCTTATTTCAGAAAAGCAGACGCGAGATCTCTCTGGGGTTCTGGCCCCGTGGCACCAGGCTCCACATTCACACGGAAGGTGCTGACGTGTTTCACACACGAGCTGATTCCCCGCGGATCCCGCTGCCTCCTTCTGCGGGCGTGGATCCTGCTCTCGGCGCCGCGTCTGCAGAGGGCTCTTCTCCACCCGGAGAGGAGCCCCCTGTTCCGTCCTCCCTCCTTGCGAGCTGAACGTACTCAGCAGTCCCCTCGGGTTTTGTGCGAGAGTTTGCTCTCCTGGGCGTTCGCGGGCTCTTTGCTCTGGAGGCCCTGTGTCTCAAGGCCTGCGCAGTGGTCCTTCTCACGTGTCACTTTGGCTGGGCCACAGCACCCGCGTGCTTGGTCGACGTCATTCTAGATGTTGCTGTGGAGGCGTTTCTTGGGAGAGATTGACATTTCAGTGAGTTGACTTTGCATAAGGCAGATTCCCCTCCATCATGGTGGGCCTCATCCAATCAGTTGAAGGCCTTAAGAAAAATTCTGGCCTCTTTGGAAGGGGGAATTTTGCCTGCAGGGGCCTTTGAGCTCAAGCCACACCATCGCCCCTCTCTGGGTTTGTAACCTGGCCGTTTGCTGTGTGGAATTTGCTGGGCGGCCTCCGGTGCTGCAGATTCAATCCCTTAAAATCTCTCTCCGTCTGCATGTGTCTGTTGCACACGCACGTTACGTCCCTGGGGCCCTGTGTCCGGTCCTGATTCTCTGGAGAAGCCTGAGTAGCGCAGCCACCGTCTCAGTGCTGGAGGGAAGCGGGCGCCGCCCGGGTCAGCCAGCCGCGGGGGCTCAGCCGCCCCCCCCTCCCGGAGCAGCGCTCGGCGGTCCCGCAAGTGCGCGAGTTCTGCACGCGCTCAGGCACTGTCAGAGCCGTGGCCTCCCGTAGTCACTCACTGGTGGGTGTGTGAAGTGGACACACTTCAGGAACGTTCTCTTAAGAAATTTGCACACGTAGAGACTGGTCATGATCCTTGGACTTGAACGGCCACAGTGAAGCCCCCTGAGCCTCGTAGCTTCCTCCCTGGTTCTTTGGAGTCAGCCGGTCCTGGGGAAGGAGAGCTGGGCTCAGTACCTCCTCCTCTCACGGGGTTGACTTAGGTCTCGGTGGACTGTGTCTCGTCAGCAGAGGTGACTCCCTCCTCCCTCTGCTCGGTCTGCCCGCCGTCTGGGGTGGTTGGAGGCTCGGAGCATCCGTCCTCGCTCCTGTCTGCGGCGCCACGGTGGTGGCCACGGCTGACTGCCCTTCCTCGCTGCATCACCGATCGTGGTGCGCGTCCCCAGCGCGGCGGTGGGAGCCGAGGCGCGAGTCACATGGCACAGCCCCTGGTCCTTAGCCTCAGGACACAAGAGTCACAGTGGCTGCCCTGTGTGTTGTGTTGGGTGACAACCACCTTCAACAACTCAGAGCAGCTCCGTCTCTTGGGGGACACTGAGGACTGTCCCTCTACCCTTCCCTGGAATGAGTGAGGCTCCAGGCTTGTAACGAGACCTTCCGGGGCCACATGTCTTAGAGGTGTCTGTTTATCCCCGACTATGCTACAGATCTTTTTTTTCTAATTTTTAAAAAATTTTTGTTTATTTTTGAGACAGAGAGAGACAGCGCATGAGCAGGGAAGGGGCAGAGAGAGAGAGGGAGACACAGGATCTGAAACAGGCTCTGAGCTGTCAGCACAGAGTCCGACGTGGGGCTCGAACCCACAAACCATGAGATCGTGACCTGAGCCGAAGTCGGATGCCCAGCTGACTGAGCCGCCCAGGCGTCCCTACGCCACAGATCATTACAGGGCCGGGTTACCAGAGGGAAGGCTCCACCATCCTGCCTCCCGAAACTCATCAGTTCAGCTTGTCGTATGTAGTTTTCATATATTTTGATTAAATTATAGACACAGCTTTGTATCCTGTCTTACTCTGAATTAAAAAATTGTTTGTATCATTATTTTCAATGACAACTTAATAACATCCCCCTCCCCCACAGTATGGGTGCTTCTGGGTGTTCATGTCACACATCAGTATAGGGAGTATTTTCATGCAAAAATATTGCAAATCTTTAGGTTTTGTTATGAGAAGAGCAAGAAAGGGGTCATCGGATGTTGTTACCAGTTTCCTAAGTCTCCTTTGAATTTAAAACACTTCTTTCCTCCACTGAAGGTCCTGGGGGAGGGACTCCCAGGGGGCTTCCTTCTTGCCTCCTGCACTCACGGTGGCCTTGCCGGGGGACACCCTCGGGCCCCGCCTTTGGGGAAGGGTGGGGTCGAGCCAGGAGACAGGGGGAGGCCGGCCCCTCTGGGAGAAGGTGCTGAGGTCTCCGGCCTGCCTGGAGCACGTGGGACTGGGCTCCCCAGGGCCCGCTGTGCTGGCGGCCGGCTGTGTGGACGGCAGCGCCGTTCGCTCTGTGGGCAGCAGGGGGCAGTGTCCCAACGTGGATGGCAGGAGTTCGCGGCCGCGGGGGATCCGAGCCCGGGCGGGGCTGTCTCTGTGCTCCCTGGGCACCCGCTCGCCGGCCGGAAGGCTGGTGTGCTATGGACACAGTGGCTTCATAGCTGAAATTAACGTAGGTTTTCCCTCGGTTCCCTTCACGTCTTCTTCCATCCCAGCAAGCTCTCCAATTTAACTTTATTGCTTACTTTATTTTTTTACTTTTTAGAGAGAGAGAGAGACTGTGAGCAGGGGAGGGGCAGAGAGAGAGGGAGAGAGAGAATCCCACGCAGGCTCTGAGCTGTCAGCACAGAGCCCGACGTGGGGCTCAAAGTCACAAACTGTGAGATCATGACCTGAGCCGAAACTGGATGTTTAAACGACTGAGCCAGCCAAGCAGCCCTCCTTTTTTTTTTTTTTTTTTTTTTTTTAATTTTCCTGTTTCCAGTTCCTGGAATCAGAAATTTGATTTCTTGAACAGATCAAATTCATGTATTATTTTTCTTCTGTTTTCTATATATCGGTCTTTTCGTCATCCGTTCCAGGAGGGCTCTGGTGATCTGTTCCCCCCACACGGCTCTCAAGTTTACGTGTCCAAGATTTTTCTTGGTCCTTAAATGGGAAAACTAGCACTCTGTTTCAATAGATGCCATATCTTTTCTTCTCAATATCTGGTTTTTGATTAATTACAATTAAAATTTTTTTATGTTTTATTTATTTCTAGGAGAGAGAGAGAGAGAGAGAGAGAGACAGCGTGAGCAGGGGAGGGTCAGAGAGAGAGGGAGTCACAGACTGAAACTGGCTCCAGGCTCTGAGCTGGCAGTCTGCACAGAGCCCGACACGGGGCTCGAACCCACGAACCGCGAGATCATGACCTGAGCAAAAGTCGGACGCTTAACCGACTGAGCCACCCAGTCGCCCCTAATTACAATTTTTAAAAAGTTTCTCCTGGGGCGCCTGGGTGGCTCAGTCAGTTAAGTGTCCGACCTCGGCTCAGGTCATGATCTCACAGTTCGTGGGTTCGAGCTCCGCATCGGGCTCTGTGCTGACAGGTCAGAGCCTGGAGCTGCTTCGGATTCTGTGTCTCCCTCCCTCTCTCTCTGACCCTCCCCTGCTCGTGCTGTCTCTCTCTGACTCTCAAAAACAAATAAAAAACATTAAAAAAAAACAGTTTCTCCTGGCGTCCCACATTTTCTGAGGCAGAAGTGAAAAGACAGAGGAAATGGTATGGTTGGTGGCTGTGGGGTGCAGGTGGGGGGCTGGCAGGCGGGCTCCCCATGGGGGGCAGGTGGGTGCTTGGCCCCTTGCTGGGGTCTCCTGCCTGGGGTGCGAGGCCTGCTGAAGCCCCCCAGGGTGCAGGGTGCAGGGTGCGTGCATGTCCCCAGGACGGGCCCACCTGTGCGGGTCCCTGGGGTCTGTGGCTGCACAGCCCACCTGTCGTTGTGTCACCTCAGCCTACACTTTTGGGGGGACTGAGGCTCTGGTTCTCACATCTGGAGTCTCCCCATGGTGGCCCCTCACGGGCCCCGGTCCTTAAGTGGGGTCCAGCTTTACTCAATTTCTGCTGGTTTCAGTGGGTTCTAGAACAGGGTGGCCGTCCTGACGCATCTCAGCCCGTTTGTGCTCAGAAGTGGGATGGTCTTGGCGGAAGCATGAAAGTTTCCTGGGGACGCCTCCTGTTCCCGCCCCCTGCCCTGGGGACGGTTTCCTGTCCCCCCCATCCCCCACTCCTCCCGCCCTGGGTCCAGTGTTATCAGGGGCTGTAATCAGGGCCTGGCCCGTTTTCTCCTCCGGCTTCTGGGAAGTGAATTGTTCACTTGCAGTGTGTGTAGGGTTCCTGCATTCTGGGGGGCACACTCGTTGAGGGGCGTGCTAGAGTGTTAGGGTACCCTGGGGGACCCCGAGGAGCCCTTCGTTCTGTGGGTGGGCGGGTAGAGCTAAGCACCGCCAGACGGTGTTCAAGGGGGTGAGCGGCCGGGAGTTCACGAGGCGCCTGCGGGGCCCGAGGGCCCGGATTCCGTGTGGAACCCCCCTTGGAGAAGGTGGCTCTGGGGGGCTGGGGGCACGGGGTCCACAGCGGGCTGGGCGTGGAGGCCTCGCGGGACTTGGGGTCTGGGGACCATGTCGGCAGATGGGGGGCGCTGTAATTCCCGTCACACGCGTGCAGGGGTGCATCCGAGCGTGCAGCTGCTCCGTGAGATAAAAGCATCTCAGTGGCTGCAGTCCAGGCCTTGCCGTGGGTACCTGGCCCGCGGCCCCGGCTTCCTGAGGTCTGTTTGCCCCTGTTTCGTGGGGAGGGGGGAGCGCCTGGACCAGAGCGGAGCGTTTACCGGGGTTTGTTCTCCCCTGTGGCCTGGCCTTTCTGAACTGTCTCCGACCCACGACCTGCTCGGACCACTGAGCAGGGGCCTGTCTCCAGCTGCCCGGAGGGCGCGAAATCCTGCTCTGGACTCCGAGGGCTAGTGGGTGGTGCTCCAGCAGGTGGGGCTCCAGCGGGCGGGGCTCCAGCGGGCGGGGCTCCGGCGGGCGGGGCTCCAGCGGGTGCTGCTCCAGCGGGTGGGGCTCTAGCCAGCGGGGTTCCAGCGGGCGGGGCTCCAGCGGGTGGGGTTCCAGAGGGTGGTGCTCCAGCGAGTGGTGCTCCAGCGGGCGGGGCTCCGGCGGGCGGGGCTCCAGCGAGCGGGCCCCCCCCCCCCGCCCGGCCTCCCGGGCCAGTTCCCTGAGCGCCTGTGTTGGGGGGTGCGGAGGTCCAGGCAGCGCCAGGCCCCGTGAGCGTCTGATGAGGCCAAAGGAAGGCCCCCGTCTCCTCTCCGTTCATTTCACTGGGAGCTCAGGAAACTGTGGGCCCGCTTCACGTCCAAGGAAGATGTCCGCCCAGCTTCTGCAGGGCACAGCCGCCACGCGTGCACAGCCGGGGACAGGCGGGCACAGCCGGGCACAGGCGCCACGCGGGCACAGCCGGGGACAGGCGGGCACAGACGGGCACAGCCGCCACGCGTGCACAGCCGGGGACAGGCGGGCACAGCCGGGCACAGGCGCCACGCGGGCACAGCCGGGCACAGCCGGGCACAGCCGCCACGCGGGCACAGCCGGGCACAGCTGCCACGCGGGCACAGGCGGGCACAGGAGGGCACAGCCGTGGGTCAGTGTCAGGCTGGCCGGAGACCCCTGGCTCCGTGTCAAAAGACGCTGGTCGGCCGGACTGTCCAAACCTCGGGGCCTCCATCGCAGAGGGGTGGGACACACCGGTCACCCGGCTGGGGCTCTGGGAGGAGACGCGAGACTGAGGGCTGGGAGCAGGCGGGGCAGGGGCCGTGGGGCACGGAGGGGGGGGTCTCTCGGGAGGAGCGGAGGTGCCCGGGCCCCTGCCGTGGGGTTCCCGAGGCCGCCCGTGTCCAGACCCGCCCAGCTCCGGATCTGCAGCCCCCACAGCGGACCTTGGCCTTGCACTTGAGTGTCCTCCCCCCGCGGACGTCCGGCGAACAGCGGAAGTGGCAGCGGCCCCACGTGACTCCCTCAGACCCGCCCCGCGGCCTTGCTCGCCTCCTGCAGCCTGAGCCCCCGGGGAGCGGGCACCTCCGGGCCTGGGCGGGGGGCCGGCTGTGCTCGGCGTCCTGTCCCCTCCGGGTCCCTGCACCGCTCGGCCTGAAACGAGCCCCCCCCCCCCCCCCCCCCCCCCCCCCCCCCCCCCCCCCCCCCCCCCCCCCCCCCCCGTTTTCTCAGCGCCAGACACGCTCCCAGGCGTCCTCCCAGGCGTCCTCCCCGCGGTTTGCGCCTTGCGCGGAGCGGGGGCTCGTGTGTCCTGCGGTAAAGCGGCCTTTCCTTCCAAGCGTCCAGATGGGGAAGGAAGGTGCCAGGCGCCCCGGACGGGGTCCCCGTGCCCCCGCCGGACACAGCCCGCAGACGCCACACGGACTTCGCGCCAACATGTGCGACGAAGGTGGCTCTGTCTTCCCGTCGCCGGGGCCGCTGTGTCAGAGCTCCCAGACGGCCTTCCTGTCCCCAGGTCACCACCAGCATCCGATGCGGGGTGTCAGCTCTGCGGCGGGGGTGACGGTGTGCACCCCGCTCCTAGAAGCGGGGGACCAGGCGGCAGGGGCGAGTTACTCGCCCCTTGGGGCCTCTGAGGATGTGCTTTTGCACCCAGGGGAGGATTGGCTTCTAAGTGACGCGTCCCAAGGGCCCTGTCCTGGAAAGCAGGAGTGGGGGGCCTGAACAGGGGTGGGGCACAGCATAGGTCCGCAGCAGTGCTGGGGTGCGGGTTTTAGGGAGGAGAGAAGGGCCTAATGGGGTCAGGCAGGCTGGGGGGCTGGGCTCCCTGCTTCTGGTGTGGGGGCTGTGGAGGCTTCTTGGGAGTGTCCCCGGACCCCCGTGGCAGAGAGACGGTGGCGGGAGCGTGTCCTGCTGGGGCCGAGCTGGGTCTGGGGGGGCCCAGTTACCTGGATGTCTTATGATCTCAAATTCAAACTGAACGCCACCTTCGGTGCCCTCCTGCTCTGGGGGGACCAGTTCCCTGGATGGAATAAATATTTATAGGGGCTTCCCTGCCTTCACACTCTTTTTTTTTTTTTTTTTACAAATAGTTTATTGTCAAATTAGTTTCCACATAACACTCAGTGCTCATCCCCACAAGTGCCCTCCTCCATGCCCCGCCCCCCTCCCCCCCACATCCAGCAGTCCTCAGTTTTTGACAGCATTCAAGAGTCTCTCATGGTTTGCCTCTCTCCCTTTCCCCCACCATTTCCGCCCTTCTTCTCCCCCTTGGTCCTCCGTCAAGTTCCTCCTAATCCTCCTATACGTGCAAACATATGATATTTGTCCTTCTCTGCCTGACTTATTTCGCTCAGCATAACACCCTCAAGGTCCATCCATGTTGCTACACATGGCCAGATTTCATTGTTTCTCATTGCCATGTAGTATTCCATGGTATAGATAAACCACATCTTCTTGATCCATTCATCTGTTGATGGACACTTAGGCTCTTTCCATGTTTTAGCTATTGTGGAGAGTGCTGCTATGAACATTGGGGTACATGTGCTCCTATGCCTCAGCATTTCTGTATCCCTTGGGTAAATTCCTAGCAGTGCTATTGCTGGGTCATAGGGGAGTTCTATTGTTAGTTTCCTGAGGAACCTCCACACTGTTTTCCAGAGGGGCTGTACCAGTTTACATTCCCACCAACAGTGTAGGAGGGTGCCCGTTTCTCCACATCCTCGCCAGCATCTAGAGTTCTCTGATTTGCTCATTTTAGCCACTCTGACTGGCGTGAGGTGGTATCTCAGTGTGGTTTTGATTTGTATTTCCCTGATGAGGAGGGATGCTGAGCATCGTTTCATGTGTCTGTTGGCCATCTGGATGTCCTCTTTGGAGAAGTGTCTGTTCATGTCTTCTGCCCATTTCTTCACTGGGTTGTTTGTTTTTCGGGCGTGTAGTTTGGTGAGTTCCTTATAGATTCTGGATATTAACCCTTTATCTGATATGTCATTTGCAACTATCTTTTCCCATTCCGTTGGTTGCCTATTAATTTTCTGGGTTGTTTCCTTGGCTGTGCAGAAGCTTTTAATCTTGATGAGGTCCCAACAGTTTATTTTTGCTCTTGATTCCCTTGCTTTTGGGGATGTGTCAAGTAAGAAGTTGCTGCGGTGGAGGTCAAGGAGGTTGTTTCCTGCTTTCTCCTCTAGGGTGTTGATAGTTTCCTGTCTCACGTTCAGGTCCTTTATCCATTTTGAGTTGATTTTTGTGCATGGTGTGAGAAAATGATCTAGTTTCATTCTTCTGCATGTTGCTGTCCAGTTCTCCCAACACCATCTGTTAAAAAGGCTGTCTTTTTTCCATTGGATATTCTTTCCTGCTTTGTCAAAGATCAGTTGGCTGTATACTTTTGGGTCCACTTCTGAGTTCTCAATTCTGTTCCATTGGTCTATGTGTCTGTTTTTGTGCCAATACCATACTGTCTTGAGGATGACAGCTTTGTAGTAGAGGCTGAAGTCTGGGATGGTGATACCTCCCGTTTTGGTTTTATTTTTCAGTATTACTTTGGCTATTCGGGGTCTTTTGTGGTTCCATACAAATTTTTGGATAGTTTGTTCTAGTTTTGAGAAGCCTGCCTTCACACTCTTGATTTCAGTTTGGAATTACTCTGTCTTCATGATGCTGCCAAGTATTTACAGAACTCGTAGAAGACAGGAATGAAACACATCCTTGGACAGGATTAGGGAATGCCTCACACTCGCCGGGAGGCAAACCCCTAAAAAACCAGGAAGCACATGTGTCAGTCTTGGGGAGGGGATTAGCAAGCCTTGCATTAGTGGCTGGGTGTCTGCTGAGGTGTGGGCGGCGGGGAGCCCCGGGCAGGTCACAGGGGGAGGGGCACATGCCAGCTGCACCCCGGCTGTCACGGGCTGTGAGGTGGCCTCTCCCCACAGCCATCCTGGGCTGTTTACTAGGGCCCGGGCCAGACTGGGAGGAGGCTTCTGGACACTGCCTTCGCCCGGCCCTTCTGCGGTTTAGATGGCACCAAAATTGTGCAGTGTTTAAAATAATTTATGCACGACGGTGGGATTTCACATTTCCTATTCATGCCCCTAATGAGCAGCTTAGCCTGCCGTGTTAATAAGTGCTGTGAATTGGCTGCTAGTTAGTGTCCTGCTCCAATTACCTGGGGTCTGAATTAAGGCCAGGCTTTCCCCTTGTGGCCTAAATCATGAGGATTTGCTCTATCATTTGTTGCTTAGCTGCTTCTCCAGGGGTTTTGGAGAATTATGTGTTGCTGTAAATAACCCAGAACTGCTCTGGACATGAAGCCATGGGTCATCTGAGTCCTGCCCCAGAACCGCGTCGCCGTGACCTTTGTTCCCAGCCTCTGCGCTCTGCCCATATACGTCTCTCTGCTGACAGGCTAGATTTAAAAGTCAGCGCAGCACTGAGATCTGGTCAGGTAAGGTCATGATTGGAACTAGTCTGCGGGGAGGCGGGACCGTGGTGGCGCTGTGGTCACCGGCCTGGGCAGCTGGTTGCACCGGGAGGACCCTTGGCCTCCCCTGCTGCTGGGGCACTCCGTGGTGACAAGCTGGCTGTGCAGGGAACGTTCCGGCGTTCCCAGGGAACCTGTCACTTCTGACTGACCCCGCATCTGCTGGGGTCTGGCCCGTGTTCACGGCCCCTCCTTTCTGAGCTCCAGCTCCCCCGGCCGCCTCCGGTCAGTCCCCCCATGTGCCGGGTCTTTCCCGCCTGGACGCTTTGCAGGAAACAGTGTGTCCCTTCCTTCGTCCCCTCTCTCGGACGCCTGCCTCCAGCGTGGGCTGCCTGTTCCTCCTCCTCCCTTCACGGGTCATCACTGTCCCCTCCCAGCTCTCAGTGTGTGACTGATGTGTCTGTGTCTGACCCCTTCAAAGCCCAGGGTCTGGCTCCGACTGTCTGCCATATAAGTAGGTGGTGCCGTGGGGGCCCCTGGGGGCCGAGGGGCCGGCCCGGCTGTGGGCACCACTCTGGAAGACATCAGGTGGCAATCCCGGGTGAGGTCAGGTTCACGACGGCCAGACGGAGGCTTCCCAGCAGGGGCTGTTTGCCCCCCAAGGCTGGGGGGGGCTGGGCTGGTGTTGGACCCCCATGGAGGGAATGACACGCGGCAGGAGCCAGAATGTGAGGCTGTGTGGCAGCTGGTGCTCACACAGGTGCTCAGTTCTGGAAAACGGACGGGGCAGAGCGACCGTCCTTACGGTTGACTTTGTCACTCCTCCCCGCGTGCAGAATTCTTGTCCGTCAGGTTGAATTTGGGACTGGGCCCCGGCTGCCAGTCCCGACCGAGTGGCCGTGTGTCCACATGCGCCGCTTGGCAGTGTGGCTCCCTCTCGCCCCGACTAGTAATATTGTAGATATTGTCTTCTCTGAACCGATCATTTCAGCGGAGTCTGCCTCATGCAAGGAAGACCCACGAGTCCAGCAGAGCTCGTGTTCCAGAACACGGATTGGAGCCTCAGGCGCGGAGGCGAAGCCCTGAGAGCACCTCGCGTGTCCAGGGGCGGGGACGCAGACGGGGAGCCGACGGACACCCAGAAGGACACGCAGCCAGAGGCTGTATCGGGTCTGTTAGGAGAGACGAGCAAATCTCAGAGAAACGTATGCATCATGTTCTTGATTCCGTAGAACATACGAGCAAAAGCCCTTGTGAATGTTTCTTTGCCTGAATGGCTGTACGTTTATGCCGACACGCGCTCACGTACACTCCTGTCACGGCGTCTGCGGAGGCGGGCGGGGGAGAAGCAGTCACAGGGAGGAGCAAACAGGAAAGTGGAAGCAGCCTGGGGTCTCCGCACAGTCCGCACGGTACACACGCAGGGGCAACGTCGTTAGACTGTGCGTCCGTGCACACGTGTATAAAGGTGCACAGAATCCCAGGTTCCCGTGGAGCTTCAGGTCCTGATGGGCTGAGGAGAGGCTTGTGTAGTTTCTCCCCCGGGATCTCCCCGGGGCCCTGGCCGCCCCCCCGGGGCTGCTGAGACCGCCCATCGGGTCGTGGCCTCGGGCGCTCAGATGCGGCCGAGCGAGGCACGTCGGGGGTGAGACACGGGTGGCCGGGGGTCGGATCCTGCAGGCCCGGCCCAGCTCTCCCCGGGGTGCATCGTGCCCTGTTCTTAGGAAACAGCGGCTCGGAGCAGAGACTTAGACGGAAAGTTGGCTCCCGCTCCCGGGTGCTTAAATGAAAACTTATGAAATCATAAGCCACACAACATAAAACAAAACATCTCCCATTTGCTAGTAATTAAATGCTTAAACATTTAAATTATCCATATCTTATGCTTATCAAATTGCTGGTAGCCTTAAGGCTATAAAAACACGCGTTTCTCAAGTTCCCAGATGTTCTGCAGCCTCGCTGTGGCGAGTCTCAAGTTGTCAATTAAACCTCTCTCACGACGGAGCGGGGCTTCATGAACGAACATTAACTGCCGTGCGCAACCAAACCCGCCAGTATCGAGATTCCCGTTATTAAGGAAGTAAATCTCCTTCCAGAATAAAGACATAAATAGCATGTTTTTGCTAGAAAAACGATGTGGGAAGATGGCCTCCAGAGATTGTCTGTCAACCACCCTTGAAGAAACGTATCTTGGTGTGTTTATTTCAACAAACCTTCTCTAAATTGAACGCGAGCCGAAGCTCCGCTCCCCCGTCGCCCTGAATGCAGGCGCGGCGTTCAGAGCCGCCCGGGCTTGTCGGGAGAGAGCCGCCCAGGCCCCCGCAGAGCAGGGAGGTGGAACCGCGCGGGAACGTGAAGAGGCCCCCAGGATGGGCTTGCCCTGCGACTCATCAGCGTCCAGAGCAGCCTCCATCTGCGATGGCGAACCCGGGCCCCTCCCCTGCCCGGCAAGCCAGGGTCACAGAGGGAGGCAAGCACCTGAGCCTGGAAAACGCCACCAGCGTTTGTCTTCTGGAACAGGGAAGCAGAAAGCCCTGGACCATCGGGCTTGGACTGGGAAGGTGCCTCCTCCTTGGCACAGCAGACAAAGCACGTTTTTCAGGATCGCTCTTCTGGACTTCCCGGTCGTGGCCGGAGTTTTGGATCCGTGAGTAGAGGAGAGAAGAAGCAGCGTCGTCCCGGGCAGCCACGCTGGCGCTCCGATGGCAGAACAAATGGCCCTGGAGCCTGGTGGCCATCTCGTTGTGCTCAATGAATAGAAGGTCAGGGGTTGGACGGTGAGCACTGGGGATGGCCTGTCTCTGCCCCTCCATGTCCGAGACCTCGGCTGGGGAGCCTGGGAGGCCGGGGGTGGTTTGACAGCTGGGCGCTGGACTGACCCAGAGGTGTGGCCACCTGCTCTCAGAGCCTGGCCTGGGGGTGGGGCGAGTCCCCAGGGCCCCTCCAGCTGGCCTGGCTTCCACTCAGTATGGCGGCCAGAGGCGGCTCAAAGCTGAGTGTGAGGGGTCCAGCCAGCAAGGCAGAACGACATCTTTTGGGACCTGGACTCAGAAGTCACCTGTGTCACTTCAGCCTTCCATGACTTGCACATGTTTCTCCTGTGGCCAAATCCCGTCTGGGGCCACACAGGGAAGAAGCTTCTGGGAAACGCAGTACCGGCCCCCGGTGGTGGTGGTGGTGGGGGTCTGTTCTCAGGTTCTGTCTGGAGCCTGGGGGCTTTCTGAGGGCGACGCCGTGTTGGGCCCCTTGTCTGCTGCAAATTGTCTGTGTGCCGTGGGGCCTCAGTGGGCCGGGGGCTGGCATCCTGGGGGAACGGGAGGCCGTGCCTGGATGGGGAGCGGGGTATGGGGCTTCCCGAGGGGTGGGGGACTCTTCCCTCCAGTGTGCGTGCAGGCCAAGTCACCCTGTGTGAAGTCTGGAGAGTTGGAGGTCCAGACAGCCAGTGTCCTTCAGCAAGGGAACCGTGTTTTATGAACAAAAGGCCAAGGACGAAAATGCCATTTCAGTCGTTTATTTATTTATTTTTATCTTTTTATATTTATTTTTGAGAGAGAGAGAGAGATGGGGGAGGGGCAGAGAGAGAGGGAGACACAGAATCCAAAGCAGCTCCAGGCTCCGAGCTGTCAGCACAGAGCCAGACACGGGGCTCGAACCCATGAACCGTGAAATCATGACCTGAGCCGAAGTCGGACGCTCCAACAACTGAGCCACCCAGGTGCTCCATGATGTTTATTCCTTTAATGTTACTGGATCCAGTTTGCCAATATTATGTTGGACATTCTGCGCTTGTGTTCACGGGTAATATTGGTCTGTAGTTTTCTTGTACTGTTTTGCCTGGTTCTGGTATGAGGGCAATGCTGGCCTCACAGAAGTAGATTGGGAAGGGTTAGCCATCTTTCCGTTTTCTGGAAAGATTGTGGGTTGTAGTATTACTTCTTCCTTAAGTGTTTGTGAGAATTCATCACTGAAGGGGCACCTAGGTGGCTCAGTCTGTTGAGCGTCTGACTGCGGCTCAGGTCATGAGTTCAAGCCCCGTGTCGGGCTTTGTGCTGACGGCTCAGAGCCTGGAGCTGCTTCAGATTCTGTGTCTCCCTCTCTCTCTGCCCCTCCCCTGCTCAAGCTCTGTTTCTCTCTCTCTCTCTCAAAAATAAATAAACATTAAAAAAAAAATTCATTGCTGAAGTCATGTGGTCCTGAAGTTTACTTTTTGGAAACACCCCCCCACCCCCTCCCACTAATTTCTTTCTCTCTTTCTTACAAACAAATTTCTTTAATGGGATGGTTCAGATGATCTATTTCTCCTTGAGTCAGTTTTGGTAATTTGTGTTTTTGAAGGAATTGCTCCATGTCTTGTAAGTTGTTGAATTTGTGTGCATGAACTTGTGCTAAGTGTTACCTTACGATTCTATAATTTAATGTCTGTGAGGTCTAGAGCGATAGTCCCTCATCATTCCTAATAATGGTAATTTGTATCTTTGTTCTTTCTCTTGGTCAGACTGGCTAGAAGTTGATTGATTTTACTGAACTCTTTTCCTAGGTGCTCCTTTTGGTTTCATTGATTTTTGGTATTGTTTTTCCATTTTCAAGATAACTGATTTCTGCTCTTATCCATATTTTTTCCTTATGTCTGCTTGCTTTGTGTTATTTTGCTCTTTATTTCTTTGGTTTCTTAAGGTGGAAACTTAGATGATTGGTTTGAATGCTTTCTTCTTTTCTGATATATGCATCTAGGGGCACAGATTTCCTTTAAGCTTTGCTTCCACTCCATCCCATACATTTTAATGTTATATTTTAATTTTCATTTAATTATAATGTTTTATTTTTATTTGTTAAAAAAAATTTTTATGTCTATATTTTATTTATTTATTTTTTTTCAAGAGAGACAGAGTATGAGCTGGGGAGGGGCAGAGAGAGAGGGAGACACAGAATCTGAAGCAGGCTCCAGGCTCTGAGCTGTCAGCACAGAGCCCAACCCGGGGCTCGAACCCACGAACCGTGAGATCATGACCTGAGCCGAAGTCAGATGCTTAACTGACTGAGCCATCCAGGAGCCCCTCTTTTATTTTTTTAAAGTTTTATTTTATTTTAATTTTTAGAGAGAGAGAGAACATGGATTGGGGGAAGGGGCAGAGAGTGAGAGAGAGAGGGAGGGGGGCAGAGGGAGAGAGAGAGAATCTTATGCAGAGCATGGAGCCTGATCCCACGGACTGTGAGACCATGACCTGAGCTGAAATAAGAGTCAGACACTTACCTGACTGAGCTGCCCAGGTGCCCCTCATTATAATGTTTTCTAGTGTTTCTCTGGGACTTCCTCTTTGACCCAAGGGCTGCTTAGAATTATTTTGTGTAACTTCCAATTATATGGAGGTTTTCCAAATATTAATTTCTAGTTTAATTCCATTTCTTTCATGGAATATTCATTTTACGGTTTCTATTCTTTTTAAGTGTATGCCAGCTTGCTTTATGGCCCAGGACACGGTCTGGTCTGCCTTGGCCAATGTCCCGTGAGCACTTTAACAGGATGCATCTTCTGCTGCTTGGGAACGGAGCGCTCTATAAACGTCGCTTCCGTCCAGTTGTTTGATCAGCGTAGGCTTTCTATGTCTTTGCTGATTTTCTCTATACTTGCTTTTTATTGTTTGCTGAGAGGTAAATGTTGAAATCTCCAACTATAATTGTCTATTTCTCTTTTCAGTTCAATCAGTTTTTGCCTCATAACTTTAATGGCTCTGTTATTAGGTGCGTATACATTTATGATATATCTGTTCATGGTGAGTTGAATCTTCAATGATCACATGAGATTCCCTGTTCGCCTGGTAATTTTTCTTGTTCTGTATTCTTTTTTGTATGATATGAATGTAGTCACTTCAGCCTTTGTTTGATTAGCTTTAGTCATATATGTATATACATATATATAGTCCATCCTTTCATTTTAATTTATGTATCATTTTATTTATTTATTTTATTTTTTAAAATTGTTTATTTGTATTTGAAACAGAGTGAGAGCATGCACAGGGGAGGGACAGACAGAGAGAGGGAGACACACGCACACACACACACACACACACACACACACAGAGCACAAGTGGAGGAGGGGCAGAGAGAGAGGGAGACACAGAATCCGAAGCAGCTCCAGGCTCTGAGCTGTCAGCATGGAGCCTGATATGGGGCTTGAACCCATGGACTGTGAGATCATGACCTGAGCTGAAGTTGGACGCTTAACCAACTGGGCCACCCAGGTGACCCTGTATGATTATATTTAAAGTAGCCTCTAAGACAGTGGTTACTCAGATCTTCTTATAAATCCACTCTGAGAATCTCTGCCTTTTAATTTTTATGTTTTTTACCATTTGTGTTTAATATAATTATTAGTATGGTTGGATTCAGCTCTACTACTTTATTATTTGTGTTGTTTCTTTCCACTCCTTTTATTGTTGTCTGTTTCCATTTTTTTTTGCCTTCCTTTGTGCTATTTGAAGATTCGTTTATAATTATATTTTGATTTACTTATTTATGTGTACATTATATCTCTGCACAGAGGTCTCATTTCTCATGACAGTGACTGAAATGGCAGGGATACTAAGGCAGGTGGAGTTCTGGAGAGGCGGATGCCTCTGATGGTGCTTTGTCCAGACTTCCCTAGATCTGCAGTGGTCTTCCTTCCTCCCCTCCCTCCTTTCTGAGGGTCGGTTCCCACACAGCCTGACAGTTTAGTCCACGTCCCCACCTTCGTGGCATCTTCCCTAAGACACTCCTTGCTCGGGGAGCGCAGTCTGGGGGTCTGCTTCTCAGGGGACCCAGAAGCAGAGAAGACACGGTGTGATTGGCACAGACACAAGCAAAGAATCAAAGCTTCCTGATCAGAAGCCAGTCCGCTGCCTGGTCCATCTGCTGGGGACGTCCCGTCACAGATCCCAGGACCGGGCTTGGTGACCGTATATGACAGTGGGGTGGGGGCTCTGGTGCAGAGAGTGGACCCCGGAGGCGAGGAATTCTCACACATTAGCTCTTGTGACTTGCTCACTGTTCTCAGAATGGGTTGAGTGGGGCCTGGGCCTGCGTGGGAGATGGCACTTTCATCCTCATACACCCTGAGACTTGTCATGGGACAGCCACATGTTCGAGTGGCCTCCACAGATCTGTTTACTTGAAGGTGATTTTGCTTCAGGTGAAACTTGAAGTTGAAACTCACGAGGCAGTGGAAGCACCACCTGGATTTCGGGGCGGCTGTGTCGGGCGTCTGACCTGCGTCTCGCAGGGTAAGGGGTGACTCTGCTTCTGGCCCGTAGTCTCAGCTGGCTTATTTCCTTCCTTAGCTGCAGGCTTTTCCCTCTTGCTTATTTCTGTGCTTGCAAAGTAGAAACAACTTGCAAGGAGGGGACCTCTGGCTTCCCCTTATTTACCTGCCACAGCTATGGAGAAAACCCCTGCTGCTTCGGCCCTGGCTTGTGCCACCGTTTTGGGATGAGAACACACCTTTTCAGAACCAGCCCACGCCCGATCTGACCCCCAGGCAGCAGACACAGGCTCCCTCTGACTGTGGAAGCGGATCGACTCCTCTGCTGTGGTTTCGGGACGAATGCCGGAACAGACTCAGGCTGGAGCCTGGGACTCAGCTGCCCCGTGGCCACGCGGGGGCCACTTCTCTCTCTCTCTGGGACAGGGAGATGGTGCTTCCTGTGAGCCCTTCATAACTGTCTGTGATGAGGTAGCGATTGTCTCTTTTATGGAAGTGGTGATGGAGGTTCAGGAAGATCACAGCCAACGGGTGGCAGAGCCCGGATCCTACCCTGTCTGTGTGGCTGCGGAAGGAAGCTCCACCCGCCACCCCAGCTGTCTCGAGGACGCCCCCTCGTTAGGGAGGACGCCGCGTGCGGGAAAGCGGAGGCTTCCTGGGTGGCCCAGGTGACCGCTCTTCCCAGACAAACCTCTTGTGCGATGGCAGTCTTGCTGATGGTGACGATACGGATGCTCATCCCTGCTGAGTTGGTCAGAGGGGCGGTCCCGCGGCCACGCTGGGGTTTGACGAGTCCGGGGGCAGCATCACCTGGCCGGACTTCCCCTGCTCTGGTCCTGGGCCCCCCCGCCTGCTCATCCCGGCGGCTGTGGACTCTGCGTGGGCAGGGGCTGGGGCGGGGAGCCGGCTGGGCCGGGTCCTGCCGTCGGGGCGGTGCTGGCGTCCTGCCCAGCCGAGGCCCCGCTGCCCCAGCCGCGAGGCGCCTGCAGGACACACACTTGTCCGCTCGCCTCTGTGGCTCACCTGTCACCACGTACTGCAGGAGGCTGAGTCCTTGCAGAGCATCCCCGGCAGGGGCTGCTGAGAGAAGGGAAGGGGCGCGATGTCTCCATCAGGGCGACGGAAGCCGCTAGATCACGCTCTTACCCCCCCCCCCCCCGCCACTTTCATCCGACCTCAGCACAGGCTGCTCTTTCACTGGGGCTTTGGATTCACAACGTTTTGGACGGGGGTGAGTGTGACAAGGACTCAGGCAGCAGGAGACGGGGGGGGGGGGCAGGGGGGCAAAGGCGGAGGCACTGAGGTCGCCCAGGACCCTGACTTCCCACTGGGCCGGGTCACAGACTCCCCACCCCTCACCTTGTGCAGACAATGGGCTTGTCATGCTGATACCCTCCAGCTAAGGAAATCTTTCCTTAGAGTAACTTACACGACCTTTGCGGTTTTCAAACATCCAATACATTTGGGTGCAGTACTTTGTAACCGTCAGACGCTTTTCTCTCCCCGGCTCTTACAACTTGGGAGCTGTTCTCTTTCTGAATATTTGTGTTTGGTTCACTGTCCCTGATGAGTGCCGAGTGCCGGCCTGGGCAAGGGCGCATGCTCTGCTTTCTGATCTCTGTGTGTGGGGTGCCGGGTGGGAACTCCTCCAGGAGAAGCTGGGAGCCCGCAGAGCTTCCCGATGCAGTGTGGCTGAAGCGGCCACTCTGGACCGCCCGGAAGATTCCGCGCGGGCGCCCAGCGGCTCCAGGGCACCAGCGGGAAGATGTGACGTCGGCCGACCCGGAGGCTGTGTTCTGGAACAAGATAAAAAAGTCTGTGCCGGGGAGACGGAAGCCAGGGAAGCCAGCAGGAGGGGCGGTTTGGGCTTCGCATGTTGTCTAGAAGAGAGGCCGGGACCCTCAGGCAGGAGGGAGGCCGGGTGCCCCGGAGGCTGGCGCCCATCCCTCCAGATTCGGCTGTGGGTCGCGGCCCCGGGCTTGCTGCAGGTACCGCGTGTCCCCCGTGGCGCGTTTGGAGGGCTCGGTGGTGCCAGGCCTCGCTGGCAGTTCTGAAGCTGGTGGTTGGTTTTGTGGCAGCAGCATCTGTCCTGAGCCCTCCGCCCGGACACGCGCCCCCTCGATTGGCCAGCCCTGGGGCAGCACCTGGAGGAGAAGGGAGTGGCCAGCACGGCTCAAGCGGTGGCCACAGACCCTGGGGGTCCCCGAGATGCTTCCAGGCGGCTCTGGAAGGTAAAAACCACACTTATAACCGCCCTCAGATTCTGTGTGCCGTCGTCACCGTGTTGAGGCTGCGCCGATGGGCGGAAGGGCGGCATCTCGGCGGGAATCAGGCAGCGACCCGCGGCGCTGGGGACGTGGCGTTCCTCAGTGTCGCACAACAGACACAGGGCTGGGTCCTCTTCAGGACGCCCCAGACAAGCCCGTAGACGTCTTATTAGTTTTTGTAATCTCTGCCTCTGACGACACGTCCTGTTCCACGTGGCAATCAGGAACCGCAAGAGGGCGTCCGGGGGACATGAGGGACCAGGGCCCAAGGACCCGCCTGTGCAGTGCTTCGAGATACAACGTGAATCCCCTGCTTTTTTTATTTTTAATGAAACACCTTTTATAATTGCAAGAATGGGTGACAAACGATAGGTTTCCAAGGCTCTATCTGACAGGCATTTTCTCCTAAATGAGCACAGTGAAGTTGCCACTTTGAGGAATTTGAGCAAAATTAGGATTTCAGGTAACTGTTGTCTGTTACTGTGACTTTGACAGCTTCCCGATATTTAACAACTTTTCCAGTGGGATCAGCGGTAATTTGAACAAATGTGACTTTTTGGTGTCTGATCATGAAATGTGTCCCCATGACTCGTGGAACCAGTGTTTCCGAAAGGGCTGCGCAGGTTGTTATAAAATCACACCCGCGAGCAAAAGATCCACCGGCAGCTGGACACGTGGGCGGACTTTTATGCGCAGATGAAGGTCGTGGATTGGGCTCAGATGCTGCAACTTGACCTCTGACAAACTCCCGCTTGCTGAGTGTTGCTGTCACACAGTGGACAAGTGCCCACCGTCTTCCAAGAAGGATTTGACATCATGGCTGTCTATCCTGCCCATGTATTGTAGTGAGGTTGAATTTTCTTTTCTTTAAAAAAAACATTTTTTTTTTTTTACAAATAGTTTATTGTCAAATTAGTTTCCACATAACACCCAGTGCTCATCCCCACAAGTGTCCCCCTCCATGCCCCTCCCCCCCCCCATCCATCAGTCCTCAGTTTTTGTCAGCATTCAAGAGTCTCTCATGGTTTGCCTCTCTCCCTTTCCCCCACCATTTCCCCTTCTTCTCCCCCACGGTCCTCCGTCAAGTTCCTCCTAATCCTCCTATACGTGCAAACATATGGTATCTGTCCTTCTCTGCCTGACTTATTTCGCTCAGCATAACACCCTCAAGGTCTATCCATGTTGCTACACAGGCCAGATTTCATTCTTTCTCATTGCCATGTAGTATTCCATGGTATAGATAAACCACATCTTCTTGACCCATTCATCTGTAGATGGACACTTAGGCTCTTTCCATGTTTTAGCTATTGTGGAGAGTGCTGCTGTGAACATTGGGGTACATGTGCCCCTATGCATCAGCATTTCTGTATCCCTTGGGTAAATTCCTAGCAGTGCGACTGCTGGGTCATAGGGGAGTTCTGCTGTTAGTTTCCTGAGGAACCTCCACACTGTTTTCCAGAGGGGCTGTACCAGTTTACATTCCCACCAACAGTGTAGGAGGGTGCCCGTTTCTCCACATCCTCTCCAGCATCTCATGTTCTCTGATTTGCTCATTTTAGCTACTCTGACTGGCGTGAGGTGGTATCTCAGTGTGGTTTTGATTTGTATTTCCCTTAAAAAATTTTTTAAGAAGTTTTTATTTATTTATATGAGAGAGGAGAGAATGGTCAGGGGAGGGGCAGTGACAGAAGGGGACAGAGGGTCCAGAGAGGATCTGTGCTGACAGCAGAGGGTCTGCCTGATGTGGGGCTCGAACCCACCAATTGGGAGATCATGACCTGAGCCAAAGTTGGACGCTCAACTGACTGAGCCACCCAGGCACCCCATGCATTTTTTGAAAAACTTATAAACAAGATACCATGGAAGACTGAATGCACAGCAGATATGAGACTGTCTTCAATTAGCCAGACCGTGGACACACACAGACATATGTATATTAAAATATTGATCTTCTCCCTAATTTTTTAATTTGGAAAATCTAGGTTTTTTTCCCCATTAAAATGCTATTTATGTTAACACATAATGGGTTTATGATTGCTACTTTTACATGAACCAATCGGTAAATGTTTACAATTTCCTCTGCTTTAATCCACACTGCGGTATACATAGGCAGAGCTGAGTCATGAAACAAGAACTCCGTGGGGTCCCTCATGGTTTTTAAACTCTTTCGTGTCAAGTTTGAGGCCCGCCAGGCAGAGGGGAGGCCCCTGAGGGGCGGGTGGTGATGGCCGTGGCCCCCTGGGGTGCGAGGTGCTAGCGGAAGCAGAGGCTGAGCGCTCTTGGCCCAGAGGTGTGGCTGCAGGTTCCCCACTCACTGGAGCAAATGTCTCTCCTGCGCTTCGCTCTCGGAAGCGACGGGACCAGATTTGGACCACTGGTTGTTGGCCAGCCTCCCATCCTGCCTGGCTCCTTGACATGGTCTCCATCCATCTGGGGCCTCATGCTTTTGTATTCAGGGGGCCGCTGATACACGTGGCTTCTGCAAAAGCCTGAATCCTGACTGAGGCCCAGTTTAGCCCAGAAGGGCTGGTTAACGACTAAACCGTGGAAACACAAATACATAAAATATGTCTACATCTTCTCACTGTTAGTAGCTCTGAAAGCAGAGGACGTATTATTTCTTGCTATTGTGAACCCACTTAATAATAAGGAGCTCCCCCTGTAAGTCCGTTGTAATATTCACCATTAGACGGATTTCTTCCGTTGATGTTGAAATTGATTTCCCACAGCCGTCATCTGCCTGCTGTAGAGCTTTATTTTTTGTTTGATGGACACGTGTAAACAGCGCACTGTAGTTTGCAAACAGCTGCACGGTGTCTATGCTACAGGGTGGAAGCGATCCGCCCGCCCGGGGAAGCGGAGCCCCAATGCAGAGGGGGCTCAGGGCGGCCACATGGGGTGACGCCCAGCAGCCGGTCTGGTGGGATCCGCGAGATGCTGCAGTTTAAGCCGCACCAGAGGCTGACGGCTTGTCGGTCTCATCCGCGTCACTCACCGTGGTTCACCCCGCGCTGGGGCTCCCAGTGTGTGCAGAGTGAGCTTGGATCTTGCTGGGGACCAGGAGACCACCAGCCGGGAGCGACTAGGAGGCATGGCACAGGTGGCCCGAGCTGGGGCTCCCAAGTGCTGGGCGAGGCGGCTTCTGGGTGCACACGGCCCACATTCGCGGCTCTGGGGTCCTCAGGGCTGCAGGGCGTGGCCCCCGACTCTACTCAAGAGCTAAACGTGTCCATCTTTTCTAGAGGGAGGGCGAGCTCCCGGCGCGGGCCGGAAGGGGGCGTCCTCGAGCTGCGGGCGCGGGACCGGAAGGGGGCGTCCTTGAACTCCCGGCGCGGGCCGGAAGGGGGCGTCCTCGAGCCGCGGGCGCGGGACCGGAAAGGGGCGTCCTTGAACTCCCGGCGCTGGCCGGAAGGGGGCGTCCTCGAGCCGCGGGCGCGGGCCGGAAGGGGGCGTCCTCGAGCCGCGGGCGCGGGCCGGAAGGGGGCGTCCTTGAGCCGGGGGCGCGGGACCGGAAAGGGGTGTCCTTGAACTCCCGGCGCTGGCCGGAAGGGGGCGTCCTCGAGCCGCGGGCGCGGGCCGGAAGGGGGCGTCCTTGAACTGTTCTTCCTAGTGACCTCTGCCAGCCGGCGCTGTGATTCACACACGTGACCTGCGGGGAGCTGGAAACACCGTGGGGCCGTGACCCTTGTCCCCAGGGAACCAGCGGTCCGGGAAGGGATGAGCCTCCACCAGCAACGGCAGGAGCCGCCGAGCCGCGCCTGGTGAGGCAGGCCCAGGTCACGAGGCGGGGGCTGGGCGGGTGGCGCGGGCGGTAGAAGGGCAGTGGGTCCCCAGGGGGCTGCGGGGACGCTCCGCACGCTGGGTGTGGCCGAGGGCGCGCTGAGGGCGGGAGAGGAGCCTGGCAGGTGGCTGTGGGGCGGCTCTTGAACAAATGCAGCACTTGGTCGGGGGAGACACGGGAGGCCGGGGTGTGTAAAGCGGGTGCCCATGGAGGGGGCAGAGGGGACACGGGCAGTGGGGACAAGGACCCCCGAGGGGTCTTCCGTGTCAGAATGGCTTGGCTGGGACGCCGGCGGGCACATTGGCTTTGCTTCTCTTAAGGACGCGGATGGACGGGTGCTGCCTCCTCTCTCGACGCCCAGGGCCCTTCTCTGGCTTCCCTGCGATGTGTGTGGCCGTGAACCCGGTCGCGTTTATCCTGCTCGGAGTTGGTCTGGCTCTGAGCCGGCAGATCAGCCCCACGTTGCTTCTGGAATTCTCACCCCTTAAAGGTCGAGTGTCCTCGCTGCCCCGTTCTCTGGCTCCTCTCCTTCTGGGCGCCGTTCGGTGTCTGTCCCACGGTGGGCGGGTTCCCGCTGCTCTGGAACCTCCCTGGCCCTGGGACCTTAGTCTTCGGCTCTGGTTGTCCCGCGCAGAACGAGCCTTGTCGTGGCTGCGGTTTCTTTCCCTTGGGATTCATGCCCATGTCTTTCATGTGCTTATTTGCCACCAGTGTATTTCTTTTGTAAATTGTCTGTTCAGGTTTTTTTGCCCATTAAAAACCGCCAATATTATCTTCTTAATATTGAGCTATAAGAGTTCTTTAAGTATTTTGGATATAAGTCCTTTATTAGATGTCTGTCTTACAAGTATTTGTCTAGGTGTCTCTTACTTGTTTGTTTGCCTTTTAAAATAAATGTCTATTTGTTTATTTTGAGACAGAGAGAACGCGAGTGAGGGAGACAGGCGCAGAGAGAGAGGGAAAGAGAGTCCCAAGCAGAGCACAACTTGGGGCTCAAACCCACGACCCTGGGATCATGACCGGAGCCAAAATCAAGAGTTGTTCACTGAACCGACTCAGCCTCCCAGGTGCCCCACCTGTTTTTTTTCTTAACAGTATCTTTCAAAGAGCAAAAGTTTTTAGTTTTGATGAAGTCCACTTTATCAATTAAAAAAAAATTTTTAATGTTTATTTATTTTTGAGAGAGAAACAAAGTGTGAGCAGGGGAGGGGCAGAGAGAGAGGGAGACGCAGAATCCGAAGCAGCTCCAGGCTCTGAGCTGTCAGCACAGAGCCCGACGCGGGGCTCGAGCCCACGAACTGTGAGCTCATGACTTGAACTGAAGTTGGATGCTCAGCTGACTGAGCCCCCCAGGCACCCCTAATTTTGAATGGTTTCTGCTTTTTATCTCTTTTCTCAGAAATCGTTGGTTAGTCCAAGATCACAAGAATATTTTCCTTCGTTGTTTCCTAGAAGCTTTATGTTTTACGGTTTACATGCCGAGAGGTGAGTTTTGGACGTGCCGTGTGAGACGGAGCAAGGACTGTGTCTTCCGTGTGTGTCTGTCTAATGGCTCCAGTGCACCTGTTGGAGGCACACTTCCGTCACTAAATGACTCTGGCTTTCGGTGGGCACCGGATTGCCCATAACGTGGGGGGGTCTGTTTCTGGAATCTGCTCTGTTCCGTTGGTGTACGCACCCACGCTTATGCCAGCGTTATCCCACCGGGATCGTGTCTGTGGTGCATCCGGAAAGGGGAAAGTGGACGTCTCCAACTTTGCATTTAATTTTCAGAATTGTGTTGGCCGCTTAGGTCCTTTGCCCTCCCGCAGATTCTAGAACGAGCCTGCTCTGTGGGCCTCGGCATCTTTAGCCTGGACCACGCTGGGACCTGACCTTCCCCAGCCACGAGGTCCGTGTCCCCAGCGCTCACTGCCTTGTAGATCAATCCCCCCACAAGATGGGATGGTCTAGGATTATTCAGCTGTTAAAATATTCTGGTTGTTAAAACGGGCAGAATGTTTTCATTTTCTCTCATGCTTGGGTCATGATTTATGCATGTGATTGTTTTCTCCTAACTCCCGTTTTGGTTTCTTGTGAGGCCCGAACGGAGTCATCACACCGTTTTCCCTGAGATTCGTGTTTCGGCTAAAATTGTAGATCATTAAATCCTGCCCGCTAGGGTTGATCTGGGCCACCAGGCAGGTTAATGACGACAGAAGCCCCTCTCGCTCCTGCCTGGGACCGCGTGCGGCTGACCCGCGCCACCTCGTTAGTCCTGTCTGCTGCCCCCACGGGCACACTTTCCTCTGTCCACCACGCCGGAAAGGTCTTTATCCAGCAGGGGACAGGGTCTGTCTGGACCCGGGCGGCCTATGGTCGGAACCAGCTTGCTGCAAAGCTTATCAGTGTCCTCTGGGGCCGGGACCTCGAGGTCTGGACAGACGCGAATTTTCTGGGTGTGGGCTCAGCTTGCCGTTCCCCGGAGAGCCTCCCGTGGGGACCTGGGAGCTGCTCCTGCAAATGGCTCGGCGCATAATCGGAGACACTGTGAATCCCACACGTGCCTCCCCCGCCCCTGCACTTGAGTGCCGCCCCCGGCCACTCTGTGCTTAGTCGACGATCCCGCCTCCCTGGAAACGCCTCAGCCTCCCGCCACCCAGGCCGTGGGTCACCCGGACAGCCTACAGCCCTGCTCAGTGCCTTTTCTGTTGTGCTTCCAACAGTGGGGTTATTTTGTGACACACTGAGTCCCTGGAAGCGAGGGACTGGACCCCATTCCCTCGGGGAGATCACAAGGTCCAGTGAAGATGCTGAGGGATCGTGAATCACTCGGTCGCCTCACCTGAGCACAGAGTGCGGCACCCGCTGAGAACGGGGCCCGGGATTGCACCCTCAGAAAGGCTGCTCAGCGGCAGGACATCACACACGGAGCCCCAGGGGGACAGAAGTGAAGCCCCTGCTCTGAGGGCCTCACGCAGGCACTGCTGCCCTGTGGGGGGATAAGGCCTTCGCCGCAGAAGTCCCTCAACGGGAGGAAGGGAAGTGGGCTTTATAAATCAGAGGCAGACAGAGCCCAGTGTAACTGCCCCGGGTCCCTGGGGAGACGGCCGGCGGCATTCATTCTTCTAGCGCACGTTTGTGGAGAGCCCCCTGCGCGATGACGGCGTGCCTGGCGCCACCACGCTCTTGGCCTTCGGGAGCCTACAGTCTACGGGTAAAGAAATACAGCAAATCATTTCAAAATGTGACAAGTGCCACGGGGCAAAGAGGATGTCTTACTCTATCAGGGAAAGGGGTGGGGAGAGTTTCCAGGAGGGGAGATTTTCTTTTTAAATGCTTATTTATTTTTAAGAGAGAGAGAGAGCGAGCACGAGTGGGGGAGGGGCAGAGAGAGAGGAAGACATAATCTGAAGCAGCTCCAGGTTCTCAGCTGTCAGCACAGAGCCCGATGCGGGGCTCGAACTCACGAACTGTGAGATGATGACCTGAGCCACAGTCAGATGCTCAACTGACTGAGCCCCCAGGTGCCCCGGAAAGGATGTTTAAACCAAGACCTGGAGGGTGAGAGGCCACTGGCAGGCGCCAGGAAACACCCTCAGGCAGAGGACATTACTCGTGCAAAGGCCCTGGGGCAGCAGAGGCTGCTTCACAAGGTCCTGAGCAAAACAGCAGGTGGAGGTCAGGGAAAGGGTGTTTGCACCAGAAGTGGATTTAAGACTCGATCTGAATTACGTTTCTGGAGAATTGCTTGGGCTGCCCTGTGGAGAGGGGACTGTCAGGTGGGAGAGGCAAGGGAGGCCTGTGCCCAGCCGTGAGGTGGTGGGGCCCGGGGGGTCGGAGGGAGGTGGGGGGCTCTGTGTGGAGTTTGGGGGGTGTGCCTGAAGCACAGATGGGGCTAGGGAGACCTCCTGCACCTCAGGCAGGGGTTTAGGGAGCGCAGGGTGCTGGCACCCCGGGGCAGTCGGGGAGAAGGCTGGAGCCCCGTTCTCGGAGCTGCTGCAGACGGGGCCGCGGACAGTGGTTGGGATTATTGCATCTGGACCTTAGGCGCGCTGGTTGGCCTCTCAGACACTGGGGCTGCTGACTCGTGCTCCTCCAAGCGCTGGCTGGGTGGGCTGGAGAGGGGCGCGCAGGGGCCACCCCGGGTGGGATGGCGTGGCTCACGGCGAGGAGTCGGTGGCACGCGGTCCCCTGTATTAATCTTCCTCCTGCGGGAGGGCCAGATGGGGCACCGCGTGCAGGCTGGCCCTCACTCGTGACGACTTTGTTTGGCTGCGATTGTTACAAATGCCAAAGGTATAGGCTTGATAAATATAATATTAAAGGATGGCACCAAATAAACCATCACTGTCATCAAATTATGTTTAAATATGCTCTGTTTATAAAGCCAATTGTGCTCTACACAAAGCAAATAACGTCCTGAGTGGGCAAAGTGAAGAGTAATCACCCAATCAATTATTAATAACAATTTTCCAAGTAAAGTTTCTCTAAATGTGGCTGTTAGGTACTAACAATGAGGTCTTGGGTTTATGAAGCCCGAGTACACGGTACGTGTTCATGTGTAGGTGTATTTGGTGTCGGGGGGGACAAGCCCTGACCTTAACCCTCCTCACTCTGCGGGCAGGCATTCAGAGCACGCGATGCTTCCAGAGCTCTTCTGAGATGGGACGTACTTGCAAACTTCTGGGACGCTGAGACTGTGGGGTTTTCAAAGCTATTGTTCACTGAGCGCTTGCTTTGAGTATTCCCAGGTCCTAACATTTGCATACCACGCATCATTCAGTCACAACGGCCCCTCTAAGTGCAAAGGCTATTTCGTGGAGGGAGGAGAGTGTTTTGATGAACGATGCTGAACAATTGGGTATCCAGGTGCGCAGAAGAAAAAAGACACTCAGCTCAGTCTGTACCACCAGCAAAAATGGACTCAGATACACCACAGACCTACAGGTGAAGCCAAAGGAAGAGAGCTTCCAGAGGACTGCGGGAGGGAATTCCCGTGAACCTGGGTTAGGCAAGAGTTCTTAGATAAAAACAAGGGCCATAAAAATTAATAAATGAAGTTTCATCAAAATTAAAAAATTTGCATCAATACTACCCAAAGCAATCTACATACTCAGTGCAATCCATGTCAAAATAACTTTCTTCGCAGAGCTAGGACAAACAATCCTAAAATTTGTATGGAACCAGAAAAGACCCTGAATAGCCAAAGAATCTTGAAAAAGAAAACCAAAGCTGGAGGCATCACAATCCCGGACTTCAAGCTGTATTACGCAGCTGTGATCATCAGGATAGTATGGTACCGGCACAAAAACAGACACTCAGATCAATGGAACAGAACAGTGAACCCAGAAATGAATCCACAAACGTATGGCCAACTCATCTTTGACAAAGCAGGAAAGAATATCCAATGGAATAAAGACAGTCTCTTCAGCAAGTGGTGCTGGGAAAACTGGACAGTGACATGCAGAAAAATGAACCTGGACCACTTTCTAGCACCAGACACAAAAATAAATTCAAAATGGATGAAAGACCTAAACATAAGACAGGAAACCATCAAAATTCTAGAGAAGAATATATGCAACAACCTCTTCAACCTTGATCACAGCAACTTCTTACTTGACACGTCTCTAGAGGCAAGGGAAACAAAAGCAAAAATCAACTATTGGGACCTCGTCAAGATAAAATGCTTCTGCACAGCAAAGAAAACAATCACCAAAACTAAGAGGCAACTGATGGAATCAGAAAATATTTGCAAATGACATGTCAGATAGAGGGTTGGTATCCAAAATCTATAAAGAACGCATCAAACTCAGTACCCAAAAAACAAATAATCCAGTGAAGAAATGGGCAGAAGACATGAATAGACACTTTTCCAACGAAGACATCCAGATGAGTAACAGACACATGAAAGAATGCTCAACATCACTCATCATCAGGGAAATACAAATCAAAACCACGACGAGATGCCACCTCACACCCGTCAGAATGGCTGACATCAACTACTCAGGCGACCACAGATGCGGGCGACGATGCAGAGAAACGGGCACCCCTTGCACTGCTGGTGGGAATGCCAGCTGGTGCTGCTGCTCTGGAAACAGTGTGGAGGGTTCTCAAAAAATTGAAAATGGACCTACCCTATGACCCAGCAACTGCACTGCTAGATATTTATCCGAGGGATACGGGCGTGCTGTTTCGAAGGGCACATGCACCCCAGTGTTCATAGCAGCGCTATCAATAATAGCCAAAGTATGGAAAGGGCCCAAATGTCCATTGACAGATGAATGGATAAAGAAGATGTGGTATATGTATATAATGGAGTAGTACTCGGCAATCCAAAAGAATGAAATCTTGCCATTTTCAATAATGTGGATGGAACTCAAGTGTATTATACTAAACAAAATAAGTCAGTGAGAGAAAGACAAATATCATATGATTTCACTCATATGTGGAATTTAAGGCACAAAACAGATGAACGTAAGGGAAGGAAAGCAAAAATAATATAAAAGCAGAGAGAGAGAGACAAACCATAAGAGACTCTTAAATACAGAAAAAACCGGGGGCGGGAGGTGGGGGGATGGGCTAAACGGGGGAGGGGTGGTAAGGAGGGCGGTAATGAGTGCTGGGTGTCACATGGAAGTGATGAATCACTAGATTCTATTCCTGAAATCATTATTACACTATATGTTAACTAACTTGGATTTAAATTTAAAAAAATTAAAATTAAAAAACAAAAATTCTTTTCCAAGTTACTCAGGTAGTTTTTTTGCTTCCAACAGAATTGAAGGAAAAATCAAATCCAGTTTTCCACTAAGTTTGTAATGTTCTTAAGAAGAAATTGCTGAGTACTTTATTTTTTGCATACAATTCAGAGGAGTTAAAAAAATTGAGTGACATTGTCATAACAATATCCTTTCTTTTTTAAAGTTTATTTATTTATTTTGAGAGAGAGAGAGAGAGAGAGAGAGCCTGAATGGGGGAGGAGCAGAGCGAGGGGGGGAGAGAGAATCCCAAGCAGGCTCCACAAAGCACAGAAAAGCCTGTTGCAGGGCTCGAACTCACGAAATTTGGGATCATGACCTGAGCCGAAATCATGACTCCGATACATAACCGACTGGGCCTCCCAGGTGCACTAATATTCTTTACAAAATTTCTTTATGTACATGAGCAAGGTTAGCATTTACATCTATAAAGCTGACAATGGGGTATTATTGGTGTTGAGCCCTGTTACATTTTATCACTAAGTATTATACATTAAAGGATACTAAGCTAACTGGCCTTTTTAAAGCTCCATACATCTCATTAAAAAATTCATTTCCAACAAAATGATATTTTAAGGTTTACTAATTATCAAAATTTGTAATATATTTATATTAACTCCATGCTAATAGTACTTTTAAAGGTAATTCAACAGGAGGGAAGGATAATTTTAATTTGGAACCTTTTGAAAAATTTTAAAAGGCCACATTTCAATTCACAACTCTCGTTGCAGAGAAATATGATGAAATAATCAATAAACCTAAGTTTACGTGAGAGAAACTGAATGGAAGTCAGAGTTCAGGGAAGCAAAGGAAAAATTTGAAATTTCCAACTGTTGAAAAGAGGGCTCGTTTGTCTGTTTCTTTCTTTCTTTTTTTTTAAACTTTTTTTAAATGTTTTTATTTATTTCTGAAAGAGAGAGAGAGAGAGACAGTGTGAGCAGGGGAGGGTCAGAGAGAGAGGGAGACACAGAATCTGAAACAGGCTCCAGGCTCTGTGCTGCTGAGCTGTCAGCACAGAGCCTGATGCGGGGCTTGAACCCACGAGCCGTGAGATCATGACCTGAGCCGAAGTCAGACGCTTAACCGACTGAGCCACCCAGGCGCCCCTCCTTCATCTGTTTCTTAAATGAATAATGGTGGGAAGGAATCAGCCCACAGCCTTGTTTCATTAGAATCCTGTCATAGTTTATTTGCTTTGTTTTAACATAATCAACATTTGTAATATGTAGAAAATTACACCCTTTGAAGCTTATTATTTAAACTTATGTCAAGACATTGTATTTATTTATTTTAAAATTTTTAACGTTTTATTTATTTCTGAGAGAGAGAGAGAGAGAGAGAGAGAGAGGGAGAGACAGCGTGAGCAGGGGAGGAGCAGAGAGAGAGGGAGACACAGAATCCGAAGCAGCTCCAGGCTCTGAGCTAACAGCACAGAGCTCGTCGCGGGGCTCGAACCCACGAACCGGGAGACCATGACCTGAGTCAAAGTCGAACACCCAACCAACTGAGCCACCCAGGTGCCCCATGTCAAGACATTTTAGATGTCAGCTTTAAAGTGTGCCAGGTGAAACAGAAGTTTCCAAAGTTAGGTTCAAGCGGGGGCGTCTGGGGGGCTCAGTCGGTTGAGCATCCGACTTCGGCTCAGGTCATGATCTAGCCACTCTTGGGTTCAAGCCCCGCGTCGGGCTCTGTGCTGACAGCTGGGAGCCTGGGGCTGCTGCGGATTGTGTGTCTCCCTCTCTCTCTCTGCCCCTCCCCTGCTCACGCTCTGTCTCTCTCTCTCAATAATAAATGTTAAAAAAAATTTTAAAAAATTGGGTTCAAGCGTATGGGGAGGTAGTTTGGAGACCTGTCGGCTCTCAGTCTTCCCTGCAGCAAAGCCGTAAATACCCAGACCCAGCCTGGGAAGTGGGGTCAGAGTCTCGGGGCGCGTCCTCCCCACCCTGCCTTCCCCTCATGACGGTCGCTTGAGCCAGAGCCACGGTCGGGTGAGAACCAGTGTCCTGGGGTGAATTGGAGGAACCCCCCTCCTCCAGGACAGAGAGGGTCTGCAGAGCACAGGAAGCAGGCGCCGAGCAAGGAGAGGAGAGGGAAGCGCAGGGCGGAGGCGGGAAGCAAAGCCTTGCACAAGCGCCCCCCACCCCTCCGGTCACGACCCGTGATTAATAACGATTGTGTTATTACCAGTGACTCGTGGAAAGTGCATTTGTCTTTTTTTTTGTTTTATTGTAATTGACAAAATAAGTATTCAACAAAAGTCATTTGGATAAAAAAAATAAAAATGAAAAAAATCTGCTCCGTACAGATTGCCAAGAGAAAGTTTTTTTTTGTAATGTTTATTTGATTGTTTTGGTAATGTTTTTTTATCTATTTTGAGAAAGAGAGAGAGCGAGTGTGAGCAGGGGAGGGACAGAGAGAGATCGTGAGAGAGATCCCATGACCCTGGGATCACGACCTGAGCAGAGACCAAGAGTCACCAGGCGCCCCTTTCCTCAGGGTTTGGTGGTGACTCTGTGGCCCCGGGTCACAGGGTTCTGCCCGTGACCCGGGCACCCTCCCATTCTGGGTGAAGCAGGGGGCAGGAGTCCAGCTGACACAGGGAGCCCCGTGGAAGAACGCGCACCTGCACCCTCAGGCCGCGCTGGGCCCCGGCAGCGCCCCTCCTCCGGGGCTGGGGGCCCTCAGGGCGGAGGGCACCTCGAGGTCTCGACCATCCCCGTTGCCTGGGCCCAGAACGGGACGCCAGCCGGCTCCGCCAGCGGGTGGTGCCACGGCCCACCCTCGCGTGCACTCAGCACAGGGAAGGGACGGGACCCCCTCTAGGGGTCAGGGGCAGTGCCGGGCCGCGTGCCGGGCGCACCTCAGCCCTGGGGGTGCTCAGAGAGGCTGTCCTCAGCAGCCTTTAAATAAAGGGGTACCTGTGCCGGGGGAGGAGGGGCACTGGACGTTTGTGGGGAACGCGCACCTGACTGGACTTGCTCACTGACGGGGTTTGCGGGTTACGATGGAGCCACATGCTTGTACAGTGAGGTCGGGGCGTTTGGTGTCGGTGCCCGAGGCCACGGCCACCCTGTTTGGACACCATCTTGGGGTCCAAGGCTGATGAGGTTGGTTCTCGCGGGCACGAGAGGTGAGGACCCAGCAGAGCGTCCACTCGGTCCTGGTTCCTGGTTCTGATGAGCAACCCCGGCCCCTGGCCCAGTCCTCCGGTCAGAAGAGCCCCGGGGGCGCCGAGAAGGCCCAGGAGGGCGGGGGGTCCCGGGGCCGGGGCTCGTCCGTGGGGACCGACGGGGCTGCGTCTGGGAGTGTGGCCAGATCCCCTGCGTGGCCGGGACCCCCCCTGGGGGCTGACGTGGGGCGTCGGTCCCCTCAGTGGAGCAGGTGGCGTTACTTGAAGGTCTTCCTGTCGCTTCTGCCTTGGAATGACTTCCTCTGAGCAGGGAGGAGTCTGGCCTCTGGGAAGCGTAATCGCGCTCTCATGTCCCTGTGCGGAGGCGCCTCAGAAATTTCTGGAGGAGGAGAAGCACTTCTGGAGGGAGGTGGCCCCTCTCCCAGAGGTCCCGGGAGATGCTTCGGGGCCTTTAATTGAAAGGCCCGATTCCTTCCTGATGGACGGGCCCGGGTGCTGGGAAGCCAGGAGCAGAGTCACCCGGAGGAAGTCCCTCCTTCCCTACAAGGCCGCTGGTCTCCATTTCCATAGTCACCGTCTTCCTGCGCCGGGGGTTTGCTGTCAGATGTGTACACCCGGTTGGGAAAAGGCGGGGCCCCTTACCCTCGGCCGTGTCCCCCAGGGAGGCCCGCGTGGGCAGGAGGGGAGCCGGCCGCCCTCACCAGGGCACCTGGCGGCCTCGGCCGGACCCTCCCGCGGCCCCGAGCAACCTGTCCTGCCTGGCGTCACCCGTGGCCTGCGGGGCCCGAGACCAAACATTCAAGCTCCTTCCTCACGGGTGCCTTCTCCCGCCCTGGTGGGCGCCGAGGGGTGAGCCGTGGAAATGGGGTGCCCAGGCAGACGAGGCCCGGCCTGTGTCCGCCTGGCCCATCCTCCCCTCTGCCGGGGCCGGGCCGTCAGCGCAGGAGGGAAACGGGGTTCCGCTGCTCCAGGCGCTGGGGAAGGGCAGGGCGTGAGCGCGGGGGGCCGGCCGTGGGCACGGGGCTCCACACGCCCCAGGTCTCAGACCCCTGCCCCGGTCCTCTGTCCCGAGGTCCAGCCCTGCCCGCTGTTTGCCCGCCAGTCCTCCGGGCCCCCCCTTCCTGGTTCCCCACAGCCGTGTCCTCCGATCGATGTCCTGCGTGGTGTCGTTTGGAGGATGACGGGTGGTGGCCACACCTATAGACATCTTAGAAGGGACTGTGACGAATGCAGAGGACAGGAGGGAGAGACAGTGACAGAGGGGGTGTGTGGGAAGCGTCCAAGGACAGTGAGGGAGGAGCCCTGTAATCCTAGGGGAGGGGTTCGGGCAGAGGGATCAGCAGGTACAAGATTGCGAAGGTGCCTGGTGTAGCAGCGGGACAGTGAGGGTCTCTGGGGGTGCCGGGGCCAGGACGGGGGTCCATCTCCCAGTCATGGGGTGCCGGGGCCGGGACGGGGGTCCTGCTCTCACCGAGGCTCCATCCCCCAGGCAAGGACTCACATCATGCTCACTGTGGTCTTCAGGCCACAGCAACAATCCCAGAAAGGAGGGAGCGGGTGGTTCTTGAATCTTCTGTGCAAGAAGCCGAGGTGAGTAAATAAAGTACGGCTTCTGTCCATGCGGTCCATGCGGACCTGCTTCAACTCCTGCCTGTGTGGCTGCGGCAGAGTCGTGTCCCAGAAGCTTCTGTCTGCACCACGGCTGACCTTTCCCGGCTATCGCTTGCCTGCATTTTGTTTTAAAAGAATCAAATTAATATTTTATTTGGGAAAGACGGCCATTCTCAAATCATACATAATTCAAACTTTCCCAAAGGTAAGCTCTTAAATCTTCCAGATGGCTCCAAGTCCCTTCTTCCCGGTGAAATTCGTGGGGTGGAGGGTCAGGGTGCGGGTGGCCGTGGGCCACGGGCGAGGCCAGCAGGACTGAGAATCACTCTCTCCTGGGCCACGTGTGGCTGCAGAGCGCAGGTCCGGGAGGGCTGCCTGGTGGAGGAAGGCAGTGTCCTTTCATGTGACCCCCATCTGGGAGTCACCTGCAGGGCCCGGCTCTGGCCAGCCTGCTGCCTGGGGGGCAGGAGGGGCTCACAGGGAAGGGGCCCTGTGCGCCCACCTTCCTTCTCTGACTTGGGGCTTTACTGAGAGCCTTTGTGAGCACAAGTGACTGTGGTCACGAGCAATGGCCGCTCAGCCTGGATCCCGCAGCTGGGCTCCCTGACTCCAGGCCAGGACACAGATGCCACATTTCCCTCTGCCAGCGTGGTGGGAGGGGCTGCCACAGGTGGGGGAGGGGCTGCCACAGGTGGGGGAGGGGTTCGCTGCTTCCCTCTACTTCTCCCGCACCCCCACACCCAGCCTGGGTCTCCCTGGAGGGCAGAGGGCACAGAGGGGCTTGCAGAACCAGCCTCCTCGTCCCTTCCCTGCAAGCAGTCCCGCCAGGAGCCGATCCCAGCCCTCAGGATCCCTCCTCTGAGTGTGTGGGTCCTGAGGGCGCCCCTCCCTGCCCCTCCCGCGTGGGGGCCCTCATCTGCCCGGTCAGGTAGGTCCTGCGGTCCCGCTCTCACTGGCCCCTGCCTGAGGCCTGGCGGCTCTAGGGGTGGAGTGGAGACTGTGACACCTTGGTATGAAGGGGGCACAGGGAGCTGGGGGGGCTGGGGAGGGGGTAAGCTCCCCGGGGGGCGGGGCTGCTGGCCGGGGCAGGGGCAGGGGAGAGAGGCAGCAGGGCCAGGGGAGAGTCGCTCGGTGCCTCCCGGCTTCTAGAAGGAAGTTCCGGAAAGACCTCTGGGCTGGCATATAAAAGTGGGAGCCATGTGCATTTGGGGGTCACTGGAGCCCCCAGAGGTGGCCTGGGCTGCGCTTCGGGTAAGAAAAGATAAGGTCATGGGTGGAAACCTTTGTGGCTTCATGGGCAAATTGTTCCCCAAATTCCCAGGTGGCGTCGGGAGCCGTCGGGGGGTGTGGCTGCGGGAGGCACCCGGGACACTGGTTACTTGAGCGGAGCCCCCGCAGGCCTGTGTTCCGACCAGAGGAGGTTGCGGCAGGGAGGCCACGAGGCCACGGGGGAAGGTGGCCCTCACCGAGCCACGGAGGAGACCTCGGGGAATCCAGCCGTGTCACCCCAGTGGTGGACAGGGCGGTTTGTTAGGCAGGTGGCGGGCGCGGGGACGAGTCCTGGGGAAAACCCGGGAGAGGCTCCCCGGGGCAGCCTGGGGGCTGAGATGTTGCGGGGGCTGCAGTGGGGCCCGGAGGAGGCACAGCAGGTCCGGGAGGGGACGGGCCTGGGTGGCGAGTGGGACAGGCCGCGGTGGCGCAGGTGAGGCTGACGGCACAGCGTGGCCCGCAGGACCCGGCCGCCAGCTTGCCTGTGGAGTTTGCTTGTGATGCGGCGTGAGCAGGGGCGGGGTGGGTGAGGGCGGGTCGAGGGCATCTCACCGTCGCGATCTCTTGTTCGAACACTTCAGTCTTTTCTTACGAATGGAAGGGACAGCACATGTGCCTGGTACCGGAACTCAACGAAATCAAGGGCGCAGGCTCGGATGGATCCAGCCCCACCCGCAGGCCTGACCCCCTCCTCCCTGGAAGGGTCCGGATGCCTGTGGGTGTGCAGATACCTCCTCCTCGTTAAGTGGGGGTGGTGCGGGGTATATTGTTTATCACACTGTACTTTGCTCTTTTTGTTCATGAAGTATTTAAAGCTCATAGAAAGTACAGAAAACATCCCAAATACCCACATCCTGTGACTCATCTTAAGAAATAAAACACGAGGGGGGCGCCTGGGTGGCTTAGTCGGTTAAGCGTCCGACTTTCGCTTAGGTCATGATCTCGCGGTTCGTGGGTTCGAGCCCCGCGTCGGGCTCTGTGCTGACTGCCAGCTCAGAGCCTGGAGCCTGTTTCAGAGTCTGTGTCTCCCTCTCTCTCTGACCCTCCCTGCTCACGCTCTCTCTCTCTTCTAGAAATAAATAAAAATATTAAAAAAAGAATTAATTACTTCTTTAAAAAAAAAGAAATAAAACACGAGGAACACGACTGAGGTTCCCCGTGAACCCCCCAAACCCCACCCTCGCTCTCCCCGTGGGACCGATATTCTGAATTTGGTGCTGATTTCTCCCGTGCACACTTTTAATGACGTGCATGTATTCACAAGCACCACTTGGATTTATTGTGTGTTTTCCTACAGTTTGTGTGCCGGCCACGCTCTCTCTCACCGCGGTCCTGGCGTGGTGCACCTGCCTGTCCCCGCTCTCCTGCCGTGGCCACTTGGGTCGGCACCATGAATTCAACCTCTGCGGTTGCGGGAGGCTCATTCTGGTTTCCGGAAGCCACTCCAGGGTTGCCAGAGGCCACTGTGTCCCCCACGGGAAGGGCCTCTGCAGATACCGTCACACCTTTGCAGACTGGCCGTTGCTGTTTGTAAGGATGACACAGACCCCGGACCCATCCACAGCGAGCAGGAGGCAGCGGCAGAGAGCTGGCGTGGAAACGGATGCCTGGGGCGTGCACTGCGGCACCAAGCCCGGGGGGGGCTGTGCGGCGGCAACATGAACGTCAGAGAGCAACCCCCCCCGGCCCCCAGCAGAGGTGCCCGGAAATCAGACTTGGTGATGCCAAGCCTCGTCCGGGTGGGGACAGAGATGGCCTTGGTGGCCCCGGGCTGAGGAGCTCTGCTGAAAGAGGGGTGAGGCGGGAGGGCCGGGGGCCCCCAGAGTCCGGAGGTGCCGCTGTGGATGCGGGAGCCGTGGAGGTGTCTCCGGGGCAGAGGGAGCGGGTGGGGGCAGAACCCCAGCCCTGATGGCCGCCCAGCGCTGGGAGGGCGCTGCTCTCTTGGGCGGCTAACCTTCTCCCCGCTCACCCTTTATTCTGAACTGTCCTTTCTGAATGTGGCTTTGTAGTTAAAAGTGACGTGTGGGGGCACCTGGGTGGCTTAGTCGGTTGAGCGTCGGACTTTGATTTTGGCTCAGGTCACGATCCCGTGATTCCGGGGCTCGAGCCCCACGTCAGGCTCCACGCTGACAGCGCAGAGCCCGCTTCTGACCCTCGGCCCCTACCCTGTGCGTCCGCGCTCCCTCCCTTTCAGCAATAAATAAACATTTTGAAAAAAGTAACACACAGTAAAATTATACATCTTCACGAGGTGGCAGGTCTGTGACTTGTGACGTGGGAGAGGATTCAGCCTGTGTCCTCAGGGCTGACCCCGGGGCCACCCACCGACTCGCTCCCAGGCTGCGGTTTTGTCTTTCTGAGGATGTTTGTCCCGGGGGGGAGGGTTTGAGGCTGGCTCAGCGCCTTCCTTTGGAGAATCATCCCCGTGGACACGAGCTGACAGTTTGTTCCTGCTGTTCTGAGTAGTTAGTGCTCCGCAGTGTGGACGGACCACTCTGCCCCTCCCCCAGTGTGGACGGACTGACCGCTCTGCCCCTCCCCCGGTGTGGACGGACTGACCGCTCTGCCCCTCCCCCGGTGTGGACGGACTGACCGCTCTGCCCCTCCCCCGGTGTGGACGGACTGACTGCTCTGTCCCCCCCGTGTGGACGGACTGACCGCTCTGCCCCTCCCCCACTGTGGACGGACTGACCGCTCTGCCCCCCCCAGTGTGGACGGACCGCTCTGCCCACCCACCTGCTTGGGGAAGAACTGTGGTGGCCTCTGGCTTGGCCCGGTAGGAATAGAGCTGCAGTGGCATCTCGGACAGGTTTGCGTGAACGTCAGTCTTCACATCTTTAAGGCAAATACTCAGGAGTGGGTTGTGGGGTTAGGTGATGAGCATCTATTTAACTTTGCAGGAAACCCCAAACCATTCTCTAGGGGCTGCACCACGGTCACCTGTCACCCAGGTCCAGTTCACCCACAGCCCAACGCTGCTATCTGCTCCCAGACACTTGCATTCAGCACCGGGGAGAAGGCAGATGTGTGTGCACTGGGCTAAGGGTGCGGCCGAGCTTGGGGTGCGGCTGAGCTAGGGGTGCGGCCGAGCTAGTGGTGCAGCTGAACTAGGGGTCCTGGCACCAGAGGTCAGTTGCCTGCTGGCCTGACATTCCCAGGACCCTGGTTGTGCTGCAGTTCACACTCTGGCAATGGGTGCCTTTTGGGGCTCATTTCAGGGGGAAAGTCACATGGCCTTTGCTGTGCATCTGTCAGATGATCCATGGTGTCCCTGAAAAGGAATGACACATGCACCCCGCCCCAAGCTGGGGAATTGGTTGGGAGTCAGCTCTGAGAAAGAAAGTAGTGTGATGATCAGGCCCCCTGGGTCTGTGGCTCAGAGCCCAGCTGCAGTCACTGTGAGGGGGGCTGACGTCACCTCTGTCCCACCGCATCCCCACCAGGACCTGATGGAAGGCAGTAGGCTGTAGTGACCTTAGGCTGACTCCGCCTTGGCTTTCCAAGTGCACTTCCTCGCTCTGGCCCTGACTGGGGCCCAAACACAGCGCGTGTGCCCGTGGTCGGCAGAGCTCAGGTGCAGGCGTGGGGGAGGATTTTGTGTCGTGCCAGCGGGAAGCCAAAGGACATTTACCTGTTGGCAGGATGATGTGTCTGTAGAGGCAGAGGACTTGTGGGGGACGCCTTTCTGGGTTCATCTGCCTCTGCCTGTTGCAGCCGAAGATGGCCGTGGCCTAGAGCTCATTCATCACGCAGGTGGACGGAGGGGGAGGCCGCCCTTCCCTTGCAGTGGATGGAGCTGAGGGGGCGGGGTGGGGCCAGCTCAGCAGACACAGTGGACGGAGCACACGGCCATGGCCCTCCCCACCTCCTGTGCCCGTTCGAATTTGTCATCCAGACATGGCTGTGCCCCCAACCCCTCCCGTGCCCATTTGCATTTGTCAGCGATATTGGGAAGGCCAGACGAGTCAGCACCAAGGTGGGCTCTGGGCTGCTGGGCAGAGGGCGGGCCGCACAGCCGGGTGCCTGGCTGGCTGGAGATGCGTTTGCAGAGCCTCAGGGGAGGGGGTGCAGCTCGTGTCTGCTGGTCCCCCCAGGTGGGGGCAGCCTCCACCCCAAGGTGACTCCCAGTCAGCGCCCATGCTCACTTGGGGCACATGCTGGCCATGGGTGGACGTGCAAAGAAACATCTCTAAGAAGACCATGGCACCAGCTCAAGGGGACCCGTGATCCCGTCAGCTGCAGGGCGGGGCCCGTTTCCATTCACTCCAGGGGCTGGTCGCGGGAGTGAGACTCAGATCGCTGAGCTGACGTGGCCTCCGAAATCGCCCGAGAGCTGGCCGGCCACGCTGCGTGGCTCACGTGTTCCTGATGATGAAAGGAAATTATCTCCTGCTCTTACAAGCAGAACCAGAACTCCGTGAAAGCTGATCACTTCATTACGGAATGCATTGTTTCATAATTTATCTTCAACTATTTTTGTGATTATTTTCTACTATTTGGACAAGAGAACTTCTCTCAAGAAACATTGTACCTGCAAACATTTGGAAAAACGCTTCAAATGATGAACAAGCTGAGGAGATTTGTAGGTTGACGAAACCGTGAAGATTGCCACCGGCTCTGGGGACGCCAGGCCTCTGTCTGGGGAGAGGGGTGTGGACTCGACGGGGGTGAACCTGAGACAATGTCCCCCCGCCGCTCGGGCGAGTGCCGTGCGATGTGGCCTTGCGCCCCGTGGGCCTCGGGCCGTCTCGTCACTGGCCTGTAGGCAGCAGTCAGAGGGTTTCAGCTGAGTGTCCTGTCACATGACCACACAGCACCCACCTGAACACAATGGCGCATCTAGTGTGGGGGAAAGAACATAAGCATTTCCTAATATTTTGCAAAAATCTGAATGCCAGATTTTTCTGATTCTCATTAAGCATTGCTTGTTCCCTTCCAGAAGGTGTGCGGGACGGTTAGCAGCATCAAGGGAAGCGTTACGTGTTAGGTTTGCTTTCCGTCAGCCAAACAGATTGTCCGTAAGCTTGTCAGGTAGGAAAGGAAGACGGGACTTGGTCGTGGGGGCGTCTGACAGTGGAGGTGGTCTAGGAAGAGAGGGAGAGAACGAGGGGGGACTGTGGGTGAGGCCCACAGTCCGGAACCTCCGATGGCCGACTGTGCCTGCAGATAAGGCCACTACCCGAACAGCCTCGTATCCGGTGCCTGTGCCTGCCTATCCCTGGCTGGCGGGTTTCAGGTCCCGACTAGGCTGTGGGATTATTTGAACAAGCCCACCCCAGCCTCCTGGGGGCGGGGCATAATTCTGGAAGCTGGAAGTCCAAGGCTGGGCAGCAGCAGATGGGTGCCTGGAAGAGAGCACATCCCGGTGCACGGACCCGTCAGCTCGCTGTGCCCTCACGAGGTGGAAGCAACGAGGGGGCTCCGTGGGGTCCCTTCTATCAGGGTCCTTACTAATCCCCGTCATGGAGGCCCCAGGCTCATGACCTAGTCACCTCCCAAGGCCACCTCCTGACCATCTCCTGGGGGTTAGGCACCAGCATGTGGATTTGGGGGAGCACAAACCTTCTGTCTGTAGCAGCCCCCCACCCGCTGCACCCCCTCGGCCCGGGGAGGCTGGGCTGTCTGCCTCTGGCAGCCAGCGAACTCAGTAGGTGTCAGGAGGAGGGCAGGGAGGGTCACGGGGTCCCCTCACCCCCTGCTCGGCTGTGCGCTGGCCTGGAGCCACAGCCCTGCCCGTGGCCCTCTCTCTGGGCACCGTCTTCCATTGGCTCGCCTGCTGGAGCCCGCACCCCTCCCCTGCCCGCACCCCTCCCCAGCCTGCACCCCTCCCCAGCTCGCACCTCTCCCCAGCACACACCCCTCCCCTGCCGGCACCCCTTCCCAGCTTGCACATCCCCCCCAAGCCAGCACACCCCTCCCTAGCTCGCACCCCTCCCCAGCCCACACCCCTCCCCAGCCTGCACCCCTCCCCTGCCGCCACCCCTTCCCAGCTTGCACATCCCCCCCAGCCAGCACACCCCTCCCCAGCTCACACCCCTCCCCAGCCTGTACACCCCTCCCCAGCCCGCCCCAGCCTGCACCCCTCCCCAGGCTGTACACCCCTCCCCAGCCCGCACACCCCTCCCCTGCACGCTGCTCCCTCACCGTCTGGTGACTGTGTTCATTTCGAGTCGGTCTGACCTGATTTTCGCTTCCCTCTGGTCTTTGAGGAGATCTGAGCTCCGCCTGTCCTGCGGGAGGCGGAGGACACATTTGAACAAACCTGGAGGCAGTGGTGGAGAAGGTCTGATTTGCTGTAGCTCCAAACTCACCGTTTCGCGTGGGGCGGACTCACTTCTGGAAGACCTGGCCGTGTGTGTGATGGGCGGCTGGGGCGGCCTGCTTCCCGCGGCCGTGAGGCACCTTGGAAGTTGCCTGGAGTCCTCGGGCCCTGCGCCTGGGGGACCCCCTCCCCCTCCTCTCCTCTTCTCCAGGTGAGGCCTGCTGGCCTGTCCCTGGCCGGCCTCGGGCAGCGGGTCTCGAGGGGGCTGACGGAGGCCTCGGTGAGGCCTGGCCGTGGCCGTGGCAGGATGTGTGTGCTCCAGTGCGTGTCACTGTCGTCCCCATCCCAACACCGGAAGTGTCTGAGGGGCACGCGGTCCCACTAGGCCCTTCAGGTCCAGAGTGGCTGGAGCGTCACCACTTCCAGAGGGAAGAGTGTGGCCGTCTAAGTAAACGCCGCCAGCGCGCTGCGCGAAGCACATCACTGGAGGGCGACGGTGTTGATTCCTGTTTGGGGTTTGGAGGCACCCGAGACCCCTGCGCGCACCCGCCGGCTCGGCCGCTGAGGGCGCGGAGGGTCTGGGGGCTCCGCGGCCGCCGCCTGACCTGCCGCCCCGCGAGCCCACGCCTCCAGCTGCTGGTGCTGCCGCCGTGGAATTCCTCTTGGCTTCACGTCTCCGCATAAATAATTTAATTTAAATGACTTTCATCACCAAGACCTGCATGTTACTGTGCAGTTTACAAAGATTCATCTACCTCCTTAGAATTTAGATCAGCACGGAGCATGGTAGAATGTTCTTTTAGGCTAAGCAGGGACCTAATTTTAGCCAGAAAAAAAAAAAATCGAGTGAACTGCGTGTAAGACGGTCTCCGAGAATTCCCGACTTCTGGCGGCCACTTAAAAAGTGGCAGAAAAAAGGGAACTTTTAAATAAAGGATTACAGGTGGCCTGTTGGCTGCTTCCGCTGCTACCACAGACTCAGAGGCTTAGAGATACAGACGCATCAGCGCACCGTCCCGGGGGCGGGAAGGCTCCGCCGAGTCTCCCAGGGCTGCGGTCAAGGTGCAGCTGGGCCGCGTCCTCCGTCCTTCCTCCCGGGGCTCCTGGGGGGATCGCCTCCTTGCCTCTGCCCCCTGGGCCCCGGCCCGTCCTCCGCCTTCCAAGCCAGCTGCGGGCAGCTTCCAACCTCCTCCCGCTCGACTCTGACCTCCCGCCGCCCGGGGGGGGGGGGGCCCCGACCTACCGACGGTGAGGTTACAGTTGACAGGCAAGCCCAGACCTGACGTTCGCGGGGCTTGTCTGTGAGCGTCTTTCCGAAAGAGATTAATTAGCGTTGGATTCAGTCACTGAGCACAGACCAGCGCCCTCCCCAGTGTGCGTGGCCCCCCCTCCCCGGAGGGGCGGCTGTTGGCTCTTCCCGGCAGGACGCCCGGTTATTCCTGCCCGCGGGCGTTGGTTCCCTGGGCCTCAGGCCTTTGGGTTTGGACCAGGACCAGCCCCCAAGTGTCCTGGGCCCCCAGCCCGCAGACGGCAGACGGTGGGACTTCTGAGCCTCAAAGCCCACGAGCCAGTCCTCACGAGAGCCACGCGTATCCCACTGGCTCTGTTTCTGCGGGACCCCAGGCTACCACCCTCGTCCTGCGTCACACCTCCCCAGACACCCAAGGTCCCCTCCCCCTCCAGATCCTCAGTTTAATCACAGCCACAAGGTCCCTTTAGACGCTTAAGGATGCGTTCCCAGGTTCTGCGGTTAGGACGTGGGTGCCTTTGGGAGGCTGGCGTCCCGCAGGCCACAGACACGGGCTCCAGACCCCTCCGGAACCTCCCAGAACCGGCAGTTCTGGGACGGACCGCGGGAATGCCTTTCCCATTAGCGGGAACCGAGGCCGGCAGGAGGGAGTGCAGTGCGCGAGCGGACTCAGGCGCCCCTGGGATGGTGCCCACGGAGCTGGGTTCTTTCGTGAAGGTCATTTCCACAGAAGCGCCAGCAGGCCCCTGGGACAGTCGCTCTGTCCGTTTGTCTCCACGTCCATGAGGGGAACTTGTAGTCACAGCCGCTCACGCCACGCACACGGCCCACGAGGAGGGAGCTGGCCCCGGGAAACAGCAGGCACCGAGAGTGGGCACTTTACAGGCCACGCCCACGGGTAAGCCCTGGCCCTGCTCAGGCACCTGGTGTCGTGCTTCCCAGGAAGAAGCTTCCAGAAGGCTGCCTGACAGAGGCGTTGGCCAGCCCTGCTGCGGTGCTGCTGTGGCTTCTGGGAGACCCCGTCCTGAAGGATTGGGCCGCGTCCCCTGCACTGGGCATCCGATGCACCCCGTCCACGCGGGGCCTGCGGTGGCCGCGGCTCCGCCCTGTGCCGGAAAGCAGTTGGTGCGAGGCTCCCGGTCTTGGGCTGAGGATGGCGCGTCCTGATGCACCACAGCGGGTTCGGGGCTGCCTTTTCAGAACCAGGCCCCCAGCGGTCCTGTGCCCGTGAGCGCAGTGATGCCGCCCAGGCACGGGCGTCTCAGCCGCCGTCTGTCTTACGTCCCTGACCATTGGTCCAGCTCCTGGGATCGGCATCTGCCTGTAGCCCAGAGAACTCCTCTGATGCGCCCGCTCACTTGGTCTGTGGTTCCAGACTCTTTCCCATCCAACAGTTTCCTCTCCAGCCCTGGGGCCTCCCACCCGGGGTCGCAGGTGATTCCCCTTCCCCGCTCTCGTCAGGGGTGGAAGACGCCCAGACACTGCTCCTTCCCATTGACGTCTAGACCTCTTCGCTGGCTCCGTGGGGCTGGGGGACCCTGACAGACGGCATCGGGAGGACCCGGGGCGCCGCGAGGAGGGTCCTGTTCCCCAGCTGTGGGGGTGTGGACGTGGATGGGGCCCTCCCCTCAGGGACCTGCCCAGGCCACGTCCTTTCCTGGTGGACTGGCCAGTGTGGCCCAGATTGGGATGACTGCCAGCCAGACTGGCTCCCGGGGGCTTGGCCGTGGCCACTGTCTGGGTCTGGGTCTCGGCCCCAGGGCCCTAAGTTGTTCCCTCCCTCCCCAGATGCCCCCAACATAGCCCTGCCCCCCAGACACCGTCCCAGCCTGCTTCCCGGGGAGCCTGACCTGCAGCCGGTCACAAGTGTCCCTTGCTGGGACTTAGACCTCGGCCCCACCCCCACTGCTCGCCTGTTTGCACAACAGTTGCACCAACCGAGGAAACATTACTGTCCTTGTTTTATGATGAGAAGCTGGGCTTCGGGAGCTGGTCCCGGCTACGCGGTGACGGGGCCAGGGGGGACCCTGTCCTCAGGCACGGGTCAGCGGGCCCTCCCCCGCCTCTCTGTGACTGCTGTCAGTCCCCTGCCTGCCCCCAACGGGCACACACCCTGCCTTGACCCTCTTCCCGACTCCCTGGGGACCCACCCAAGCCCATGACCTCCGTGGACACCCCTCACTGAGCATTCCCACCCTGTCTGCCATCCCGCCCCCCTCTGTGTGCCCCTCTGGCCCACCTGGTGAGCTGCTTCCAGGTGCAGAAAACCCGGACACCAGCTGCATGCCCTGTCCTGGGCTTGTGGCCGACCACCGTCTACCCGCCGGCTTCCTCAGTGTGGCTGCCGTGCGCTGCAGTCCTGTGTGGGGGCGGGAGCTTCCGAAGCCGGGGACAGACCACTTTGGAGCCATCTGTGTCCCCTTCATCCTTCTCTGCTTCAGGGTCACTTTTTTAAAAGTCATAATCTTGCTGCTACAATGAGGGCTCTTCCGTTTCCAAACGCAAGCCGAGTGCTCACCGCGGCTGGACAGTTTATGTCATGTCATGTCATGTCATGACGTTATGTTAATTTTTAAGGACAGTTTATTGAAATAGCAGGTTTGCCACCCAGATTGGAGAGCTAGTACTTTTTTGGGAGCTGATCCAGGGAACGAGCCTGCTGTGGGGGGTGCAGGAGGAAGGCAGCCGCCGGGGGGGGGGGGGTGGGCCGTGGTCTGGCGGGACTGTGCGCACGTGGCCTCTCCCGAGTGAGGGGCTGGGCTGCTTATTGAAGTGCCACCACGAGCGTTGGTGGCGGGCGGCTCTGGGGGCATCAGCACTGGCGTGTCTCATCCCCGGGCAGGGCAGGGGCTCGGGCACCGCTGGGGGGAGGGGCCAGCAAGCTGATGCCCGTGGCGCGAGGCAGGCCTAACAGTGTCCACTGCAAGGCCACGGCCTCACGGAAATCCTGGACATCAAGCTCGCCTTCCCATATCGGAAACGTACCTCTGGGCAATCATTTCCTTCAGAGTTTTCATAACTTAAATATATTGCATCTATGGGTCTCGATGAAGTTGGGAATAATTCTTCATAATTAAGACTCTGATAACCACTACTGCATGGAAATCATATTTCAAAACAACAAACAGACAGACGTAAAGGGGTGACGGTTACAGCGCGAGTGGGAGGCTCACCAGGTCGGCTGTGCCGCACTGACACCACGAGACTGGCGGTGCCGCCCTGTCCGCACCGTCGGCCTCCCTCCCGCTCTCCCGGGGCGAAGCTCAGACTGTCGCCTGGACACTTGTGACAACGGCTGGGTGGCCACCTCTGAATGTGACGGCAGCTCGTTGGGTCTGTCTGTCTGCTCACCCTGGCATGTTGTGACGTCTGTCCCTTGGATCCCGCAGGTGTGTTTGGCGGGAGGAGCACTCGCACAGCCTGGGGTCGGTCGGGGGCCAGGCTGGCGAGGCCACGTGTGAGCGGCGGTCAGTGCCCGGCCGGCCGGCGTTCAGGGAGACGTGGCGGAACCAGAGCCCCTCAGCGTCGGCCCTCGGCCGTAGCAGGGGCCGGGCGTGAGTCACGGGCCCTCTCTCGCCGCCTGCCTGCACCCCCCCTTGGACCCGCCTGCACCCCAGGCCCCGCCTCCAGCTGGGTTTGGGAGGAGCCCCCCCCAGACAGACCCACCCAGAGGCCAGCGTGAGGCAGCCTCTCAGGGCGGCCGCTCAGCTGTTTCCTCCAGGCGTCTGAGGGGTCTGTCTCCCGGGTGCCAACCTTATAACCACCTGGGGGGCCGCTCTTCCCTCCCGCGCAGGACAGACTGGGTGGTGGGGACGCTGGGCCCGGGGTGGGGGGGCACAGCACCTCCCCGTCGGGGGAAAACCAGCCGAGGCTTGTGTTTGGGGTCCCCGTGGCTTTCTTCCTGCCAGAGACCCGTCTTTCTTCAGTGGTTTAATGCCCAGATTCCTTTCGGAACAGGGAAAATCCAGCCAGTTCACACGTCCTGGGTCTGAGAGTGAAACACGGAGCCGAGCCCGCGCCAGCTGCGCCCGGGTGGCAGAGACGGCCCCGGCTCTCGGTGAGGCTGGACGCTGCGCTCGGCTCCCTGGGCTCCTAGACGGTGACACGTTATCACAGGTCACAAAGCCGCACCTGGTTAGATTTTCACCAGTGACAGCTTGTGACGGGGACGATCTTTGTAGAGGGAGTGAGCGGGGGGTGGGCAGGCTCGTGGTCGGGGGTGGTCTACAGAGTGGCAGTGGGCATGAAGCGACAGGAAGCATGCGTGTCGGCCTCTGTCCCCAGGAGCTTCGCGGAGCTGTGACGATCCCTCCAGGTAAAGAGGCCCCTCCCGGTTATGGGATGTGGCTGCCAGCCCCGGCCCCGCCTGCACCCCATCCTCTGGGCGGGGGCGGGGAGCTCGATGACGAGGCCACATGCCCACGGAGCGCCGTACAGCCCCCGAGCTGCGGTTCAGGGCTCTTCCAGGTTCCGGAGCCGGGTCTGGGGGCTCCTTCCACGTCTTGCCCTACACACCCCTGCCCTGGGCTCTCGGGGGATCGCTGCGTCGTTGTCCTCTGGCCTGGTGGCCAGTCAAGCACCTGACTCGTCCTCCGTCACGCGGGGTTAGTGGCGAGCCTGTATCACGTGACCCAGCTTGGACTCAGAGTCCGTCCCACGCGGCCGAGGCCCAGGGCGAACGCGGGCTCTTCGGTCAGAACCACCACCGCCGAGGGGGATGGCATCGCCCTCACCGGGCCGCCCGCTGCACCAGGTCCCCACGGGGGACGCGGAAGTCCTGGTCCCTGCCCCAGGGCTCCGGTCAGCCCTCAGCCTGCAGGAGGGCCTGCGCTGTGAGGTGGCGGCGGCAGCTTGGAGGGAACGGGCCTGGGAACGGGCGGGGTGGGGCGGGGAGGGGAGGCAGAGAGGGGCGCGCGCCTGTGCCTCCCAATGCAGTGACCCATTTTCCTCTGTAGAACTAAATATACAGTTAAGTGTGAATTTGGGATATTTTTCTGGAAGGAGCAGCGGGGGAGAGGGACGGGGGGGTGGGGGGAAGCTGGTGGGGGGTGGGGCCCTGGCACCACAGAGGTGTGACTGCCGGTTCCCCCCCCAAGGGAAGATTTTGCTCCCGTGCAGCCCTGGGGGGGGGTGTCCTTGGGGTCACAGATGTCTGCGCGCTGAGTCAGTGCAACAGAGGAGGCCCCGGGACTGGCTGGGGACCCCAGGCACTGAGAGGGCTCGGCGTGGCTGCTGGCCTTTTGGCTCATCGGACCCGACGGACTGAGGGGGCATCTGCGGCTGCACGAGGGTCATGCCACCAGCAGACCAGAGGCTTCTTGTGTGCGGGGGGTGGGGGGTGATGCGGTGCACAGGGGTGGGTTTGGGAGGCCCTGGGGATGGCCTTTGCCCTTGCAGGGCACCTGACCTTCGCTCCTCTTCCTCCTCGTCTCCCTGGCTTGGAGCAAGTTCGAGGGCAGGTTTGGGGAACACGGAGGAGGCGGGTGCTGTGAGCCAGCGGAGGAAGGCGAGGGCAGGGCAAACACCCATGTCCCCTGGGCCACACCCCATGTGAGTGCTGCACCCTCCCTGGAGGTGTGCGTTGAACGGGCATTTGCACAGACATGGACATGGCCTCAAAATCCAGGTGTATTCAGAAGGGTGGGTTTTTTGTTTTTTTGTTTGTTTGTTTGTTTTTTGTTTTTTTTTTAGGTGTTTCACAACTTTTCCTCTTTAGATGTTTGGTCAATGAGGACATTGCTTTAACTTTGTTCTAGGAAACTCTTGCACTATAGTTTAATATGATAATCCTTCAAAATAGAATATTCTCCCAGTACTCATTAAATACATGTCCTTTCATATGAAATAGTTCGTTCTCATATCAATTGCCCGAAGAAACTGTATTAGGTTAGACTTTGAAGGTGGAACTTATCTTAAATTGGAAGATCAAATTCGACCCTGAAACTCAATGCCATTGTTTACTGAAGCCTCCCGTCCACCCTGGATGCCACTCTTTGGAGAAGGAAGGAAGCTTTGTTATTCAGAGACCGCTCAGGAGAAAGAACTAAATTTCCATGAAAGTCCAGGTGATTTGATGAATATTCATGTGGACAATTTAATCAGTGCCTGTTCATTATCTGCATTTCCATGTGAAGCGGGTTCCTGGAATATAAATAAAGATCACCCAGCAATTGTTTTGACTTTCATTTTCGTCTGAGAGGCTCAGGTCTCTCTCTGCCTTCGGGACTGGCTTCCTGTCTGGACCTCGGGTCCTGGCATCCAGCTGCCCCTCGCGGGTACCTGGCACCCCACCTGTGAAAGGGCAGGCGGGCTCCCAGAAGATGAGCCTTATTCTTAGAGATAATCCTAGTTTAGATCTAAGACGCCCAGGGTGCGGGCGCAGAGGGCTGGAGGTGGCGAGTCGGGAGAGGGCAGGGTGGGGGAGCCCCCCGTGCAGCCGTGGTAACTGTCCTTCTCGGCTGGCTGAGGGGTGGGGGCTGAGGTCCCGGGAGGGCCTGGTGACACACAGGGAGAAACGCTGCAGGTGAACTGTGGCTGACGATGGCCGTGGGTTTACCTGCCTCCAGTGGTTCAAGGACCTACTCAAGTCCCGCATTCGTGCTAGAGCGTCGGCCTCATCCGTGACCCCTAAGTACAGTCGGAATAAAGTGACCGCACGGTTTACCTGTAGCAGTGACAGCATGACAGAGAGTGACATCGGGGGCCGGTCTGCGCGGGGAACGCGCCGCACGGTGCAAGCTTCGGGGGACAATCTGCCTCACTCATCCGCAGGGGTGGGTAGATCCCGGGGTGCATCCTCGGTGCCGGAGGCAGGAGCTCAGAGACGTGAGGGGCCGTAGGAGCCAACGGTGCCGGGTGTGCGGGACTCTAACCGGGCGGCCCGTGCCCTGTGACCAGCCGAGAGGGCGCCCAGCCTGGCCCCGCCCGCCCCGCCCCCCGTGCACCTGCTGTCTGTTCCGCCTCCGGGCGCGGGCATGTGCCTCTCCGTGTCGCACTGGGCCGGCCTCTCTCAAATGCTTTGAGAAAGAGGAGCTCCTCTCTGAGCCCCGCGCTGGGATTATAAAAGAGAAATGATTCGAGGACTTAAAGATTTAGCAGCCGGGTTGTTACAGCCTTAGAGCAGAAAGATTAATGAGCTACCAGCTTAACATATGTCTCAGAAAAAGAACAGCCATTTAATTTCTAACTTTGTAGGACGTGAAGCAGCTCCCGTTTTGCAAGAATAACTATTTTGCAACATGATATTTTTGCTCTCAAATTAACTGATTAAAATAAACCAAGGAAGTCACCAAGGCATAAAGAAGGTGACTCAGGGACAGAGTTCTGGCTCACGCGTGGCCGGGAGAGCGCGCGCGGTGAATCGGACGCGCCCTTTCGGCCTCTGGAGCTGGGATCCTGGCTTTGGCTGGGACTCGGGCCTCCTTCCCAGGCCACATCTTCCGCCCTGTGGGGTCAAGGGCAGGGAAACGGTGGCAATTTAAGAATATGCCCACGCGGGACGCCTGGCTGGCTCAGTCGAGCTTGTGTGGCTCTTGGTCTCAGGGTTGTGAGTTCAAGTCCCACACTGGATGTAGAGATTACTTAAAAATTAAATCTTTAGAAAAATACGCCCACAAATCACAGACACTCTTCCCTTCAGAGGCGAGGGAGGATTCAGCGTCCCCCCCCCCCCCCCCCCCCCCCCCCCCCCCCCCCCCCCGCCAACCTCTCTCGAAGTGACTTCTGAGACCCTCACACGGGCTTCTGCAGGCGGCTCCAGGCGAAGCCCACTCGGCGTCAGGGCCAGAGCCCCCGCGAGGCTGCCCCACAGTCCCCTCGGAGGCCGGGTGACACGGGCGGCTCCGCGGAAGCCGGAAAATTCTGTTTGCCGCCTCGCTGCTGCGACTCCCACCCCAGCGTTGTTTTCTGAGAACTTGAAAACAGCCTGCGTCCTGCGCTGTTTTGTCTGGAAAGAACTCGGCATCTTGTTTAGAGCTGTGGGGACTGAGAGACAGAGGACGCGCCGCGTGCGTGTCACCCTGCGTGACTCGCTGTGCTGTCTCCTCTTCCTCCCTGCGAACTCGAGCGTTTTGGACCAGGCTGAAGCCCCTCTGGGACGCCCTCCCTGGCTGCCCCGCGCACCCCCCCCCCGGGAAACTGAGGCACATTCAGGCCGTGGCTGAAACGGGCCTTTGCGCAGCTCCCTGGAAACCAGGGGCGTGTATGTTTGCACCCGGGGCAGGGTTTTCAGCCTTTCCCCATCATTGCCGCCTTTAGGAGGAAAACAAAACAAAATTAATTTAAAATTTTAATTAATTAAATTTAAATTAATAAAATTCATCAATTTCTCCCTAATGAAATGTACTCGTATGGACTCGGGTTTTCGCCTCCCTCTCCCCTCCCCAGAGCAAACCCTTCCTCGCTGGGGGCGATGCCGCCCCTGCTGAGCACGAATGACCCCAGGGCCTTGGGTCGCCAGGCAACAGGCCAGGGCTGTGTGGCCAGTCCCTGGTCGGGCTGTTCGCGGGGCCCTGTGCGCCCCAGGACATCCAGCAGCAGTGGGGTCCGCACCTCCGGGCCGGCAGCGCCCCAGCCCCACCGGGGGCCGCCCCACGTTTCCGGGGACGTGGCCCACAGGCCGCAGGGGCGCTGGCCTCGCTGGAGGCATCGTGTGGGTCGTGCTCTGTAACCCGTGTCGTATTTTCTTGGTTTCTGTCCTATCGGTGGGTGCTGGGAGTCGTGTTGGCCGGGCCGGCGATCCGAAAGCCGGCGCCTCAGGGAGGGAGGAAGAGACCCTGGGGGAAGGCCGCCCGGTCAGCTCAGCGGGTCAGCTGTGTTGTCCTGACCGGAATCTTCCGGATTCCATCCGCTGCCCCCTCGTTCGCCTCATGGCCGTGCTGTCTGCCACCGCACACCTGCCCCTGGTGCAGGAAGAGGGTGGGAGAGGAAGAAGCGCCAGGCCTGCGGGGGGGGAGGGGGGCAGCCGGTGCCCCCACTTCACAAGGTGACGCCAAATGCCCCCCAGAGCAGCCCGTGAACCCGCCAGGCCCCGCGTGCCAGTTGTTACGGGGCCCACGCTTGCTGTCGTTTTAGCTGACGGGTGTGCGGGGTGTCCCACCGGTTTATCCGAGTGCCCGCAGCACAGTCAGGGCCTTGTCAGAGCCTTTGTGCCGTTTGTCCACCGGGCGCTTCTTTCTCTCAGTGCTTCATGGGAAGATGGTTATAACGGTCTCCTCGATGCGAATTATTATAGGTTGCGTTCGCTGAGAGTGATTTTCCTCCTAGCTTGTGCCCTGGTTTAGTTTGGTGCTGCCTCCTGTTAGACCGAAGTTTTACATTTTGATGTATTTATGAGTCCTTTCCTTCATGATTTATGCTTTTCTCCTTTCTTTCCCTGTGTTTCATTAGAATATTCGTGTGTATTTTTTCTAATTTGTTTCTCACCATTAGGCTTTTGAAGCATCGGGAACTCACAACCCCCTGTGGAAAAGTGGGAAGTGGGGATCTGTGGTTTTTCCCAGTGTGGGGAGTCAGGGGTCGTGGGGTTATTTATCGAATGCTGAGGAGTCATTCTCCCCCTTGCCCTGCACGCCTCCTCGACCGCGTGGTGGCGCCGAGCGTGCGTGCGTGGGGGTCGTCGGCTGCTCCGGGGCCTAACGCACAGCGTAATGGCTGCAGCTTCGTAACGGGCCTGGATAATCTCACAGTGGAAGTCCTTCCCGTTTTAGAATTGTCTCGACTATTCTTGGACTTTTATGCTTTCCTATAAATTTTAGAATACATTTTACAAGTTCCACAAAAAAATCTTTTGGAGTGTTGATTGGAATTGCTTTGAGTTTATAGACTGATTTGGAGAGAACTGGCATCTTTATGAAATTAGATCTTCCCATTCATCAACATCGTACGTCTCTCTACTTATTCATGTCTTTTTAAAATGTCCTTGAGGAATGTTTTATTATAACTTTCTCTATAAATATCTGGAACATCTTATGTTAGATTTTGTTTTAGAGAACTCACGGTTTCTTTTTTATTCTTTTTTTTGCTATTGTGAATGGGATCTTGTATAAATCACGTTTCCTGGTTAGATCCTGCTCAGGTGCAACGATGTTTCATCTTTGTGTGTGGAGCTTTAAGCAGTGGCCTTGCTGGACCTCCTTATTACTTGTAATTGTAAATTTCCTTTTACCTTTTTTTTGTATGCAGTTCTAAAGATCTGCTAATAATTACCTTATCTTTTACAATCTGTGTTCCTTATTTTTTTTTTTTAATTTTTTTAATGTTTTATTTATTTCTAGGAGAGAGAGAGAGACAGCGTGAGCAGGGGAGGGTCAGAGAGAGAGGGAGTCACAGACTGAAACAGGCTCCAGGCTCTGAGCTGGCAGTCAGCACAGAGCCCGACGCGGGGCTCGAACTCACGATCCGCGAGATCATGACCTAAGCGAAAGTCAGACGCTTAACCGACTAAGCCACCCAGGTGCCCCTCTTGTTCCTTATTTTAAGAAAGGAACATATTGCCTGGGCAGGAAACCTGGTGCGATGCTAACCGGCGTGGGGGTTATCGGCATCTGCATCTCGCTCCCTGGCAAACCCCACTTAGTGGCCTTTGCAAATGCGTCTGGCTGGTCTTGGAGAACAGGAGACTCTCCTCGTATACGGAGGAATGAAGAGAAGGACCCACCAGGCAGAGGACCTGGTGTGGAGGACCCCGACGTGGGGAATGAGGCTGTGTCAGTGCCCGCTGCAGCTGTGGGAGGGAGTGTGGGGTCAGGGAGGGGAGAGGGGAGACGGTATCCAGAGGCGAGGCCAGAGACACAACGTTATGGGTTTTCAGTCAGGAATGGCCAGATAAATATCTTTAAATCAGCCTTATTATGATAATATTTACATAAATAAAATCCACCAAATTGAAACATGCAATTCGATGGGTTTCAGCAACTGTGTGCCATCTCCCCGCCATGACAGCCACCCACCATGATGACAGCCACCCCGCCATGACAGCCACCCCGCCATGACAGCCACCCCGCCATGACAGCCACCCCACCATGATGATAGCCACCCCACACTGACAGCCACCCTGCCATGATGATGGCAGCCAAGCCGTAGACCAGTTCCGTCACTTCACCAAGCTCCTGGGCCCTTTGCAGTCAGTCCTTGGTCCCCCTGCAAGTCCTGGGAATTCTGTCTTTGGAGTCTTTTGTGTCTGAGTTCTTTCACTTAGTGTCATGGTTTTGAGATTCATCCATGCTATTGCCTGCATCGTAGTTTATTCTTTTCTATTGTTGAGTACTATTCCATCTCACAGAGAGGCCTCAGTCTCTCAAGCTCTTCACCAGTCGATGTGAGCCTGTAGTGGCTCCAGCTTTGGGCTGTTATAAATAAAGCCGTTATGAACATTTGCAAGCATGTCATCATAGGCTTACATGTTTCATTTCTTTTGGGTAAATACTGGGAATGGGATTGCCAAGTTACATGGTGAGGATATATTTAACATTGTAAAGAACTGGCAAATTATAGTCCAAAGTGGTTGTATCGTTTTTGCAGTTTTACCAGTAGTGAACCATTTCAGTGGATGTGTAGCCATATCTCACTGTGGTTTAATGTGCATTTCCCTCAAGACAGATCTGTGGCTCACCTTTTCTATGCCTGTTGGCCATTTGTACATGTTCGTCTGTGAAGATCTGTTCCACTCTTTGGTTTTGCTGATTAAATTTTTTTTGGATATTTATTTTAGAGAGAGAGAGAGAAGACAGAGTGCAAGGAGGGGAGGGGCAGAGAGAGAGGGAGACACAGAATCCAAAACAGTCTCCAGGCTGTCAGCACAGAGACCAACGTGGGTCTCAAAGCCACGCACCATGAGATCGTGACCTGAGCCAAAGTCGGATGCTTAACCCACTGAGCCACCCAGGTGGCCCTGGTTTTGCCCATTTTAAAATAAACTAGTTTTTTGGTGTCTTCTTATTACTGAGTTGCAAACGAGTTTATGTTTTCTGGTTTCAAGTCCTTTATCAATGTATATTATGTAATGCTCCCTTCCAGTTGCTTGTCTTTTAATTTTCTTAACAGTTTTCAAAAAGTAAAGTTTTAAATGTGAATGAGTCCAATTATTCAATTGTTTTTTATGGCTCTACTTGCTGCATCCCGTTTCAGACCTCTTCCCCAGCCCGACCTGACGGACTTTCTCACAATAGTGGGATGTTCTCTCTCTCGGGTCCGGGCTCCATCCTAGGCTGTTTCCGATAGGCTGGTGACATATAGCTGTGACTTGTTTTCCCAGGTTGACATCTGACTGCCCCAGAGACACTTGCTGGCTGTCCACTTTGTGTTCTATGTTTCCTTTAGGTGCCTCATTTGCAAAGTTCATATTTCTGTTGTTCAAGTTCACTAAAATTTTCCTTCAGAGTCGAATCTGCTTTTGTTCCCACCCAGTGTAATTTTTATTTAAAAAAAAATTTTTTTTAATGTTTTATTTATTTCTAGAAGAGAGAGAGAGAGAGACAGCGTGAGCAGGGGAGGGTCAGAGAGAGAGGGAGTTACAGACTTTGAAACAGGCTCCAGGCTCTGAGCTGGCAGTCAGCACAGAGCCCAACGCGGGGCTCGAACCCACGAACCGCGAGATCATGACCTAAGTGAAAGTCGGACACTTAACCAACTAAGCCACCCAGGCGCCCCGACCCAGTGTAATTTTTAAATAAACATTTTTGTTTTAGATTTGGAGACCTATTGCAGAGATGGTTCAAGTCGGGGGGGGGGTGTACTCCACGCCCAGTTTCCTCTGCTGTTGACGTCTTACATTAGTAACTAGAATCTGTCACAACCCTTGAACCCAATAGCAACACGTGATTATTAACAAAAGTCCACACTTTATGCAGATTTGCCTGTGTAGGGCCTGGTGTGCAGCCTATGGGAGGCTCCAAATTCTTTGAAACAAAATATTCTCATCTCTTCACAACAGAAGCATCTTTGGCTGTTCATTTTGTGATGTATAGGTTATAAGTAGAGCCATTTCTGAAACTATTCTATCACTCAAAAGAACTAATTAAAGCAAGTTAATTAAAAAAAATTCTTGCTTAGCAACAAGGCAGGGATGTCCCCTTTCACCACTGCTTTTCAACATGGAAGTCCTAGCTAATTCTGTATGAAGAAAAAAGAAAAGCAGAAGTATACAGATTGGTAAGGAAGAAATAAAACTGACTTTCTTCATAGATGACATGATCATTTACATGAAAAATCTGAAAGAACCAAAAACAAAACAAAATACAACTCCTGGGACTAATAAGAAATTATAGCAAAGTTTCAGGATACAAGATTAATATACAAAAGTCAATCACTTTCCTGTGTACCATCAATGAACAAATGGAATCTGAAATTAAAAACACATTATCACTTACATTAACGTCTTACAAAATGAAATTCTTAGGTATAGATTTAACAAAATATATCAAGATCTATATGAGAAAATATCAAAATTCTGATAAGTGAAATCAAAGAAGAACTGAATGGATGGAGAGGAATCCCATGTTCATGGATGGGAAGACCCAATATCGCCAAGATGGCGGTTCTTTCCAACTAGATGTAGAGATTCAGCACAATCCCAATCCAAACCCCAGCAGGTTACTTTGTGGATATCGACAGCCTGCTCCTAACGTTTACATGGTGGGGGGGGGGCAAAGGCCCCGACTCGCCCACACAACACTGAAGGGGGACAAGGCTGTAGGGCTGAAGACTCGCAGTAAAGCGACACGAACCAAGACAGCGTGAGGTTGGTGGAGAAGCAGACAAGCGGGTCAGTGGGTCAGAAAGACCCACGTAAATACAGGTGACTGATGTTTGACAAAGGAGCTAAGGTAACACAGTGAGCAGAGATGGTCTCTTCAACAGATGGTGTGGGAACTGCTGGGTGTCCATGTGCAAAATAGTGAATCCAGACCCAGACCTTCCACCTTCACAAAAGTGAACTGAAAGTGGGTCACAGAACTAAATGTAAAATGTGAAACTGTAAGACTTGTAGGAAATGACATAGGAGAAAATGTAGGTGACGTTGGGTATGCAGATGACTTTTTAGATATAACATCAAAGGTACAATCTATGAAAGAAACAATTAATAAGCTGGACTTCATAAAAGTTGACACTTCTGCTCTATGAAATACAGTGTTAAGACAATGAGAAGATAAGCCACAGACTGGGTGAAAACAGTCACCAAATACACATCTAGTAAAGGGCTGTTACCCAAAATATGCAAAGAACACGTAAAATTCAACAATAAGAAAACAGACAACCTGATTTAACAATGGCGACAAGACTTGATCAGGCACCTCACCAAAGGAGACAGATGGATGGGAAGTAAGCATATGAAAAGATGTTCAACATCCTATGTTTCTTACAAAACTATGATCCAATAATGACACTCCTTGGTTTTTACCCCAGTGAATTAACAATGTACATTCGCTTAAAAACCTGGTGTTTATAGCAACTTTATTCATAATTGTCATAACTTAGAAGAGATCAAGATATCTTTCAGTAGGTGAATGGATAAAGAAACTGGTCTGTCCAGACAGTGTGATATCATTCATTATTAAAAAGAATGAGGATTGGGACGCTTGGGTGGCTCAGTCGATTAAAGGGTCTGTCTGACTTCAACTCCGGTCATGATCTCACTGTTTGTGGGTTCGAGCCCCACGTCGGGCTCTGTGCTGACAGCTCGGAGCCTGGAACCTGCTTCGGATTCTGTGTCTCCCTCTCTCTCTGTCCCTCCCCATTCATACTCTGTTGCTCTTTCTCTCTCAAGAATAAACAAACATTAAAAAAATTTTTTAAAAGAATTGAAGATGAGGAATCTTAAATTCGTATTGCTAAGTGAGAGAAGCCGGTCTGAAAAGGTAGCGTAGATAGGATTCCAACCATATGATGTTATGGAAAAGGGAAAACTACAAAGATGGTAGAAAAATCATTAATTTCCAGTTACTGAAGGGAGGGAGGGATGAACGGGAGCACAGAGCCTGTTTAGGGCAGTGAAACTACTCTGCAGGACATTATAATGACAGACACACGTCATTATACATTTGTGCCAACCCATAGAGTGCAGAACACCAAGACCTAGCGCTGCTGCGAACTACAGACTTTGGGTGATAATGAGGAGTCCGTGTGGCTCATCAGCCACGACAAAGGCACCGTGCGGTGGGGATGCGGACCGTCGGGGGGGACGCGCATGGCGGGGCGGGGGTGTCTGGGAACTCCATGTGTGCCGTCTGCTCCATGGTGCTGTGGAAACCACTCTAGTTTATTAGTGAGTCAAAAATTCCGGAAGAAAGCATGCTGAAATTTCAGTGTGGATCATGTTGTATAATAACTTTACAAAGTCTCACATTTTAAAGCAATTGTTCTCCAAGATCTTTTTGTGGGAGTATTTTGTCTAGACCACTTTTCTTCCCAGTGGGAAGGTTTTCCTCCCTAAATCTGCTTGGATGGATAGTGAATTAATTGAATTGCTTTATTTATACTGTCGTTTTCACTTGATGACTGCCCTGTTTTTTTAGAACTCCTGAAATAACTTAGACAAATTCATTAAGATGACAAGTTGAGCATGAATATTGCATTTCCTTTTTAGAATCATGATTTGGATAGACTGTAATTTGAATTTACTGCATTTTAATTCCTAAAATACTTTTTCAATCTTTGGGGAGGGGAAAAGCATCTTTTCAGGGATACATTCTTGTTGGGAGCAGGTAGACTTTCTGCCTGGAAGAGGCTGCAGACAGGGGTGTGGCCGGGGGACGCGTGGCTGGTCCCATGTGCCCGCGGCCCCTGTGCCGACGGGCTGTTGTGCCTTCTCTTTGCGGTTCACTGAGCTCAGCCACATCTTCCCACAGGAAAGGGTGTGACAGGGCGGTCAGGCTCAGCCTGGACACAGACCTGAATTTCAACCCAGGCTTCCAGGCGTCCGAGGCCGTGCAAACGCTCTGTGACGTTTCAACAGGCACCACGGAATGTGGCCAGAGGCCACGGCAGGTGAGGGAGCGTGTCTGGAAGAGCAGGTGGGAGCGGGAGGGAGGAAAGCGTCCTCAGGAGACCAGGTTTGGAGGCCGGCCCTCATTGTCCTGTGTGGGAAACGCCCGCACAGCCTGTGTCCCCATCCCTCTGGTGCCCCGGGCGGGCGCAGGGGAGGGGAGCCCGCGTCAGGCTGCCGCCCGCGGGTCCTGCTTCTGCGTCAGGGACAGGGTGACTGTCCTCCCTTGAGTTCCTGCCCGTTTGCACGCACAGAAGCGAGCCCGGCGCCCTGCGGGGCCTCGAGCGGGTGGCCTTGCCCGGTGATGGCCACCGAGGGTGGGGCGGCTCTCAGGACACCTCCCTGCCGTCACCTCCGGGATGCTCCTCCCACCCAGTGGGCCAAGGCGTGTCCCTGTCCCCGCCGCCCAGCACTTGCACACCTCCTCCCGTGTGTCTCCCTCTCCAAGCAAAGTGAGCCGTGGGAGGGCCGCGTCCCAGCCCCTCCAGCCAGGAGCCTCTGGGACAGGGGCCCCGGCCTTGCTCCGCGTCCAACCCCAGCACCGCCGCTGCGCTCCAGGAGGTGTGTGGGGCCGCAGCACTGGCCCCTGGCTCCTCGGAAACTTTGGTTTGGTTCTCAAAGTGTGTGCCGTTCCTGCTGACAGCTGATTGTTGTTTGAAGTCACGGCCGTGGTGAAGAAAGCACTGCCGTTGGAAAATGGGCACATGCTGCCGCAGATGAGCTCCCTGGATGTGGACATCTGTGCCCGCCGCCACCCCCCCAGGCCTGGACGCCGCCAGCCCCCTGCCCTGCAGCCCCTGCTGGGTCCCGGCAGGAGGGGGGGGAGGCGAGGAGGAGCTTGGCCTCGGTCCCGGCCCCGCTCCCGGCCCCGCGGCTCCCTCCCTCAGGCTCTCACCCCCAGCTCTGCCCAGCAGGGGTGACAGCCCTGCCGGAATGATCCTGGCCTCCCCGCACCTCCTCCGGAGCGGACACCCTCCTGGAGCCTGGGGACCGTCCCAGTTCGCACTGCAGGTCCCGCCAGGTGTGGCGGACAGGGCCTGGGAAGCCTCGGTGGCTGGCCTGGGACCCCTCCACCGTGGCGGCGGGTCCCCAGCGCCCGCCGTGCCCTCGCCCCCCCGCCAGCGCTCTCCGCGCAAGGCCTTGGCTGTGCTGGCCGCTCGGGTCTGGGCGGCAAAGGGCGAGGCCGCAGGCGCCGGGGAGGGCTTCCTCCAGGCCCTTCTCTGCCCGAGCGGCTTGGGCTTCCAGGACTGGCTCCTCGGCTCGTAGGTGGAGTGGAAAAATCTCATGAAGGAAAAAGGAAGTATTTTCACTTTCCAAATTTGGGAATTTATGGTAATAAATCAAGAGTGCCTTCTCTAATAATCATAGGAAAACATGATAATGTGATTTATTCTTAAAAGTATTTCTAATATAATACTAGAAAAAATTGTATTTCAGCGAATATCTGGTTAGCCTGTTGTGAGTGTATGCAAATAGCTCTGGAAATATTAGCACATACTGCCAGCTTGAGCTAATTACAGAACTAGTTTTAGGAGGAAAGGCCTCCTGATAATTTAATCATGGTTTTGCCTTTGCAGAAAATGACGGTATTTGTTATTAAGTTCTCTCTGATTTTCCAAGGAATGAGAAATCTGATATAATCTTCTATCATGTGAGCTGAAAATTAAGTTTTATTTAATTGTGAAACTTGCTCTGATCTGAATGCTTTTGGGCCCAGATGCAGGGTCTCCCCGTCCTGTGGAACAGCCAGGGGTTTCTCTGTTGGGCCTTAAACCCGGACCCAGCACGGCCAGGCCTGTGGCTTGCGGAGCTGGTCGGGAGAGTGCTTTAGAATGAGGGCTCTCTTAGGAAGGGTTTGCATGCTGAGGCTTCAGGAACAATCTTCTCACAAAGACTTTTTTTTTTTTTTTTTATTTCTAGGAGAGAGAGAGAGACAGCGTGAGCAGGGGACGGGCAGAGAGAGAGGGAGTCACAGACTCTGAAACAGGCTCCAGGCTCTGAGCTGGCAGTCAGCACAGAGCCCGACGCGGGGCTCGAACCCACGAACCGCGAGATCATGACCCAAGCGAAAGTCGGACGCTTAACCGACTAAGCCACCCAGGCGCCCCTATTTTTTTTTTTAATTTTTTAAAAATTTATTTCTGAGAGAGAGAGAGAGACAGTGTGAGCAGGGGAGGAGCAGAAAGAGGGAGACACAGAATCCAAAACAGGCTCCAGGCTCTGAGCTGTCAGCACAGAGCCCGACACGGAGCTCGAACCCACGAACCGTGAGATCATGACCTGAGCCGAAGTCGGACACTTAGCCAACTGAGCCACCCAGGCGCCCCAGTGTCCCTTTCCATTTTTAAAGTGAAAACGTGGAAGGCTCCTAAGCGCCTGGAGATTGTGGTCAGGAACAGGCTGCACCCGCATAGCGCCCCCAGGTGACCACAGCCCGGCTCCGCACTGGCCTTTCCTGAGTTCTTAGGACAGGTGTAGTTACAACTCCAGGTGAAAAACGCAGAAGTCAAAGTTGTTATGGTAACACGACCTCGGTTTTGGAAGAACAGTCTCCACCAGAAGAGCTGGGAGGGGGATATGCCGGACGGAGCACCTGGGTGGCCGGAAGGCGGCTGATGGAAGGGCATGTGTGGACTCGGCTCCGGGTGCGGACAGCAGGGCCCCGTCTGCGAGGCTGGGTGGCCCAGGTCCCTGAGCCAGTGCGGGTGGGACCGTGGGGCCGACTTCGGATCCTTTCCGCAGGTGCTCCTCACCCACATGTGAACTGGGAAGGAAGAGGGGAGGGGAAGAAACCTCCGGTGACAGGCCAGAGGAGGGGCTCAGTGCTCCAGGGGGCGCCTGGTCCAGCTACCCACCCCCCCCCCAGCGCCTGACCCCAGCCCCAGACGTGGGCAGCAGGAGAGCCGAGGCGTCCTACGGGGGGGGGGGGGGCACCGAGGAGCTTGGCTCAGCGGGGAGCCTGCCGACGGGCACGCGGGGCCCTGAGCTTAGAATGGTGGCCCCAGAGCAGGCCCGGAACCCCCTGTCCCCAGCTGCTGTGGAGACTCGTCTCTACCGTCTCCTGATTTCTGCCTCCCCAAGCCGGGGAGGGACAGTGGCCTGTGTCCTCTGCTCCTGCTCTGTGAGTTTTGCACACACGCTCATCACGTTAGACGACAGTTATTACCTGTGTGTGTTTTCCTCGCCAGGCGGTGGGCTTATCGTGGGCGGGAACCCTCCCTTCCCGGGGCACCAGCACCTGGCCCAGTGACCAGACCCGCCGTGTGATAAGCAAGCGTTGCTCAGAATCAAGTTAAATTCCGCGTTCAGTCACGGTAGGGAAATCCGTGGTTTGCATGAATAACTACACGAGCACGTGTAAATATGTACGTGTTTATGTGTCCGGTCTGTCCATCATCTTCCCACCCGCCGACCCTCGCACCCACGTCCACCTCGCTCGGCCTGCGGACCCCACTGCCCATTCAACAACACAACGGAGCAGGGACGCGGTGTGCCTTGTCGGAGAGCCCCAGAGGGGAACCCTGCTTGCCTTGAGATCAGGCCTTTTGATCTGCGATCATCTGGTGAGAGATTCCCAGGTATTGTCTTTACAGAAGCGTTTTCACGTGGTGCCGAGGCCTTCCGGGCTGCGTGTGAACTTTTCTGAAGGTGCCGGATGTACATTCCCTGAGGGAGAGTCTCCCACGTTTTATCAGGTTCGTGAAGCCACCCCTGCCCACGTGAAGTCCAGAAACGCTGCCGTGAGGCTTGTGTTTCTATTGTCCCTGCTCCATGAAGCACTGATGTTGAAGAAATCCACACATTTCCCCCTAATCAAGTGAGGACCGTGTGTCCAGGGGGACGTCCCCACAACACGGCAAACTTTACATTTTGGAACATGTGACCCCTGGTGGCAGCACGTTCTAATCGCAGATTTGGACTTTTGAACAATGGATACCTTTGAAGAAGAGGAGGGAGTGTGTAAGCCCCGCACACAGAACGCCTTGAGAAACCCCTCTTCGGGGGTCGGGGACGGGCCGGCGGGACTTGGGTGTTTCACTGACCTCCCAGAGCAGCTGGCACGGCCGGGGGCAGGCAGAGCCCGTTCCGGGGCCCACGGGGGATGCACCGCTGCCTCCCATGTGAGCAGAGTTCCCAGCAGACCAGGGCTTAACCTGAGGGCCGCCCAGGCTGCGGGCAGGCTGGCCTCCACGCTCCCGTCTGCAGCGGGTGTAGACCCCCCTGTGGTTAGCCGGTTCCACTGTGATCAGAGGCTGAGACACTCAGGCGTACTCATGTCTGCTGGAAAAATCACATTCTTTTGAAAAGTACTTTCAAGTAAGAAATTGCTGCGGTTGAGGTCAAGGAGGTTGTTTCCTGCTTTCTCCTCTAGGGTTTTGATGGTTTCCCGTCTCACATTCAGGTCTTTTATCCATTTTGAGTTTATTTTTGTGTATGGTGTGAGAAAGTGATCTAGCTTCATTCTTCTGCATGTTGCTGTCCAGGTCTCCCGGCACCACCTGTTAAAGAGGCTGTCTTCTTTCCAGTGGATACTCTTCCCCTCTGTCAAATATTAGTTGGCTGTACATTTGTGGGTCCAATTATGAGTTAAGTATTCTATTCCATTCGTCTATGTGTCTGTTTTTGTGCCAATACCATACTGTCTTGAGGATGACAGGTTTGTAGTAGAGGCTAAAGTCCGGGATGGTGATGCCTCCCGTTTTCTTTTTTTTCTCTCCTGTGACCCAGCAATAGCGCTGCTAGGAATTTACCCAAGAGCACAGGAGTGCTGATGCACAGGGGCACACGTACCCCAATGTTCACAGCAGCACTGTCAACAATAGCCAAGTCATGGAAAGAGCCTAAGTGTCCATCAACAGACGAATGGATCAAGAAGATGTGGTTTATCTATACCATGGAATACTCCATGGCAATGAGAAACAATGACATCTGGCCTGTGTAGCAACATGGATGGACCTTGAGGATGTTCCTGCTGAGCAAAATAAGTCAGGCAGAGAAGGACAGATACCATATGTTTGCACGTATAGGAGGATTAGGAGGAACTTAACAGAGGACCGTGAGGGAGAAGAAGGGGGAAATAGTTGGGGAGAGGGAGAGAGGCAAACCATGAGACTCTTGAATGCTGAGAACAAACTGAGGGCTGATGGGGGTGGGGGGAGGGGAAGGGGGTGATGGGCACGGAGGGGGGCACTTGTGGGGATGAGGACTGGGTGTTATATGGAAACCCACTTGACAATAAACTATCAATAAAAATAAAACAAAAGTACTTTCAATGCTGTCCTTACGGAGTTAAATGTTGGCCTTAAGAACACACATCTACGGCCACTTGCAGACCCGCTTTCCTGGCCAAGCGCACCCCCCTCCATCGTTCCTGCTTAGCACTATGTGCGTAGACTTTATGAATAAGTGCCCAGAACAAACACGGAGTCTAGGTCTGGAGAGGGGGCCTGACTTCTGGCCACGGAACTCTCTGGAGCAACAAATTCCTAGTTATACTGGAAGGGCCTGTGGTTGAGGCTGCGGCCGAGCCCCACGTCCCTGTAATTAGGGCACCTCCAGCTCAGAATTTATCTCTGGACGTAAGAGCTTTGGGTGTGGGGGGGAGGGAGCCAACCTGGGGAGGAGGGGACGGCAGGGGTGAGAAGGCAGGGCAGACAGGGCGATTGGTGGCCCCTGCGGAAAAGCGGAGTGGCCAGAGGCGCCACGTCGGCCCGCGCTGTGGGCCGTGGGTGGGGCAGGCAGGGCTGGGGGGGGGGGGCGCCTGTCACCGAGGGCCGCTCCGCGGGGCCAGCCTGGGGGGTCCCGCGCTCACCCCCCTTTCCAGTGCTCATGTTAGCAAACACCTCCCGCTGACCCACGCAGCGGCGTCCACCCCCCGCACGAGAGCAGGCTCCTCTGCGTGTTCGTTGGGTGACCGGGAGGCGACCACTGCGTGTGGCTTTGTATTTACCCGTCGTCAGTTCTGTCCCCGGAAGCCCTAAAACAGACACGGAGGAAGCAGCGCGGACAGAAGCAGTGCTCTCAGTGTGCTGTGCCCCCCGCCCCCCGGCACACAGACCCCCACTCTCCCCCACTGACAGTCTGGGGGGACCAGGGGCGCAGGTCGGAGGGCCGAGGAGGAGGCCCGGGCCGGCTCAAGGCGCGTGGCCAGGCGAGCGCGGGGTGTGATCTGATCTGATCAAGTGTCAGATCATTAACCGACTGAGCCACCAAGGCGTGCCTCTTTTTTTTTTTTTTTTATGAGACAGACTATTAAAAAAATTTTTTTTACTGTTTATTTATTTTTGAGAGAGAGAGAGAGAGAGAGAGAGAGAGAGAGAGAGATAATGAGCAGGGGAGGGGCAGAGAGAGGGAGACACAGAATCGGAATCAGGCTCCAGGCTCCGAGCTGTCAGCACAGAGCCCGACGCCGGGCTCGAACCCACGAACCGTGAGACCATGACCTGAGCTGAGCCGAAGTCAGATGCTTAACCGACTGAGCCCCCCAGGCGCCCCAATTTTATTTATTTTTAAATTTTATTCTTCCTTTAAACATTTAACTTTACTGTGATAACACCTCACAGGACTGCGAGACGGCGGAGTCCTAGAACCCGCTCACCGTGCTCAGTGGAACCTTACACCTGCTTGTCGGGGCTCCCCTTCCGCGCCCTCGCCTCCTGCGCCGCCCGGCCGCTCGCGGACTCCACGCGTCTCACTGCGCGGCGTCACTCATGCCCGTCTTTCTGCGGGCGACGGGCTTCCCGGCCGTGCCCCCTGGCACGGGGTCTGAGCCGCGGGCGGCGGCCGCGGAGGGCACTCCGCCGGGTCTGGTCCGCAGCCGCTTGGCAGGCGGGGAGGGGCCGTGCCACGCAAAGCTGTCCCTGGGCCACCAGAGACGCGCGGGTCTCTGCAGCAAGGTACCTGCCTGGGTCGTGGGGGCTCAGCCCCCGCAGGCGCACCCCAGACAGCCACGTGCGTGCGTGTGTGGGGGGGTCTCAGGAACGCCCGGGTGGGGGTGGCGGCAAGAGACTCGAAGCGAGTAAGGTGAGCGGGCGCCCCCAGGGCCCCTGGGCCCAGCCGCCAGGGCCTCCCGGGTCAGCCCAGGGGGGGGGGGGGGAGGGCAGGGGCTGCAGCCGGGCGTCCCTTCTGGGCTCTCACTCCTCTGCTTCCGTCCTGCGCGAGCGTCCCCGGGGGGGCCCCGGGGGTGGGCGCCGCGGGTGGGGGCACCTGTGGGGGCTGCTGCGCGGCGGGAGCGGGTACCGACCGTGGTTGGTGCGACAGGCCGCGCTTTGGCCTCTGGGCGGGGTCGGCCGGGAGCCTGAGCCCTGAGCACAGGGCGGCGCCCGGGGGTGGCTTTCAGTCCTTCCTGGGCCCCCGCTTCCCCAGCCCCTCCCAGCGAGGCCGAGGGCGGCTGTGCCCCCTCCCAGAGGGAATTAGCTGCGGGAAGTTTCCGTCCTGCCCTCCCCCAGCCCCCACGGCCCCTCACCCTCCGGCCCCTCGCAGCAGGTGGCCCCGGGGCTCCCCCCCCAACCAGGTGTCGGCCGTGGGCCCGGGCGCTCTGGGCTCGCGCGCACACACGTGTGCATGCGCGTGCTGCGTCTGTGCTTGCGTGTGCATGGACATGCTCGCCTACGCACGCACGTGTGCTGTGCACGCGTGTGATGACCACGCCCTCTGCTGCCCCAGCCCCTTTAAAGCAGGCGACCCGGAGGAAGGGACCCACCCGTCGTCGCCGAGGACACACGAACCCCGGAGCTGCGCGCGCAGCACGTCCGCGCCCCGGAGCCGAGGCCCCGCGCTTCCCGGCGCGCCCCCCGCGCATGCGCGTCGGGACCGGCCGGTGACCCCCGCCGACTGCGAGCCGGAAGCCGCGGGCGGGCGGAGCCCCTCTTCCGGGAGCGTCACGGAGGCATCGACGCCCGTGTGCACGCGCCCGCCGAGCTCGGCGGGCCGACTCTTCCCGAAGCTTCGGCGGCTGCGCGCCCGGCGCTGGGGCCCTCGGGAACCTCCTCCCGCCCGCAGTCGGCGTTTTAGCTGTAAACCTCCCGACGCCTGGGCCGACGGACGGGGTGCGGGGCGCCCGCGGCCCCTGGGGTGGCCGGGCCCCGGGTCCTGCGCCCGCGAGTCCGCCCACTCGTCCTGGGGGGGGGCGCTGCGTGGACGGCGTGGAGACCCCGTCGGGCGCAGGGGACGCCCCGTGGGTGGGGGCGGGGCAGGCGACGAGGGCTGAGTGAACCGGCGCCGCCCCCGCCCGCCCCGCAGGGTCCCCAGGTCCCTGTGAGGCCGGCAGAGCAGCGACCCTGAGGCCTCGGGCTGTGCTCCTGCTTCCAGTCACTCTGGGGCCGGTGTTAAAATCACCACTCCACACGGGATTTTGAGTTAGGAACAAGGGAAATAGCCTCTAAATAAGCACTGCTAGGACGAGTCCGAGCGCTCAGACAGCTCGGAAGACGCTGCGTCCAGAGTCCTGTCCAGAGTGCTTTTGATACCGTTTCTCTCGATTTTCACTGCTGGGTTTTAGACGGGAAGTGAGTGTTATTGTGGGGACAGGTGGAGGCGGGGAGGAGGGGGTGGGGGGGCTGTGGGGTCTGGGGGGGGTGGCCGGGAGGAGGGGTGGGGGGGATGGGGGTGGGGGGGCTGTGGGGTCGGGGGGGGTGGCCGGGAGGAGGGGTGGGGGGTAGGGGGTAGGGGGTGGCCAGGGGCTGCGGCTGAGTCCAGGCTGGCCGTCGGGCAGGCTCGGGGGTCCTGCTGTTTTCTTGCAGCGTTTCTGGGGGAGACAGTCCTACTGAGACGCCCTCCAGGGGCTGGAAAATGCGCTCCCGCCATATCCTGGGGCGTTTGAGGTGGAAGCTAACACCCGAATGAAAACGGGAAGGTCATTTTGAAAATGAGGTTGGAGTAAAAGTAAGCAGAGCGGCTCTGTAGCAGCCTGCGGGAGTTCTGACGCGAGTCCTAGCTGGGCTTCACAGCAGGGCTTTGGGGGCGCCGCTGAACTCCCGACGTGGGGCCGTCCCGCGGGCGCCGGGGAGCCGGGGAGCATGGCCCTCGGGGGAGGGAAACTGAGGCGAGCTCTCCTGTTCAGAGCAGCCTTGCGACACCCTCCTCATCAGGCCACGGGCTGGCCTGCAGAGAGTGCTGAGGTTAGTGCCCGAAATCCCCAAATAAGAGGAGGTAACAGGTGCGCTTCCCCTTCTGACCTTGTGCCGGTCCTCGCCTCTCAGGCGGTCGGTCTCCCGAGGCGGCGGGAGGGGTGCGGCAGGCGGGCAAGGATTCAGAGGGCTCTGGGGGGAAGCACGGGTTTGTGGAGTGCGGACACGCATGGGGCCCCTGGCGTTAGTGCCCGTGAAGAAGCCGCCCCGGTGGGTGGCCAGCCCTGCTCTCCCGACCCTGTCCCCCCGGCGAGGCCCTCCGGACCCTGTCCCCATGGTGGGGCCCCGGTGGGTGGCCAGCCCTGCCTTCCAGAGCCTGTCTCCTGCCTGGAGGCCGAGGAAGGCTGGCGGGGACCCTCCCGGGACGTGCTGGGCCCAGCATCGGGCAGCAATCGTGCCTGAGGGGCAGGGCCATTAGGTGGACCAAAGTCTCCCAAGGCCGAGCAGGGGGACCCCACACAGTGCTCCCTGGGTCATCACCAGCCTTGAGGTCCCTGAGCAGCGGGGCCTGATGTGCCCTCAGCGGCACTGGACTCCAAGCCCGTTTGGCGTAATGGTGGTTTTGAGCTGAGGGCCCTGGAGAAGCAGCAGACCCAGGAGGAGCTCACTGCTCTCCGGAAGCAGGACACGAGCACCCCCGTCAAGGTGCCCTCCTCCACCTGCCATTCGAGGAGGAGTGGATCAGCCCTTCTCCCAGGGGGCAGAGACGACATCCGGACGAGTCTGCACAGATAAATGTGCTAAATAACCCTTGTTACATCACGCTCCCCACAGCGTCACTCACTTTCCCACAACTTCTTATTTCTAGAAGTCTTTTTCCACTGTCTGGTCACCTTTCTGCTATTTATTGCCTTTCGTGGCATGGGTTATAAGTTCCTGAGTGTAACTGCTTTTTGGGTATTTACTTCTGTGAAGCCCCCAGGCGCATAAAATGAAAAATATTAACATCAGTAAAGTGTGCAGACTTTTCCCCCCATTAATCTGGTTTTAGTCAGTTAATTTGCACACCTCCAGTACCGGACATAAGAGAGGAGAGGTAGGTTTTCCTCCCCTACACTGGAGCCCTTCTGCCTTATGTACACTATGGGTGAAGAGGAGACGTCAGCTTGCCTCAGTGTCCCTGCAGCCCCTTGGGTTTTCTGCCGGACACCGTGCAGGGGGTATGGGAATGAGCACTGAAGAGGCGGCAAGGCTCTGAGCTGGCTGCTGTCCCAACAAAGGTATGTGCCTCGGGGTCCATCCTGCATGTCCCGGGGGCGCCGCAGGGTGGAGGACGGTGGCCTGCTGGGTTAGGGTCACTTTGCAATTTCACCCTGTGACCACAGCCTGGAGGGAACATGCCCCGCTGGCCGCCCGCCTCAGAAGGCCCGTTTCGGGCGACCTCCCCTTTCGTCCTAGGCCGAGGCCTGCTCTGTGCTCCTGGGGCGCTTCTCTGAGGGGCCCAGGCCGGGCAGGCGCGGCACCGGCTTCTGCCAAAGTTGCTGTGCGGTGGTGGGGCCTGCGGGGCCGGCCCGCTGCCCCTGCCCTGCCTGCGGGGGTCTCCTTGGGAGCAGGGGCAGGCGGGGCAGAACTCTCCGTACCCCCATCCCCCCTGCATAACTGTGGAAAGTAGCACTTCCGTGGCCCGGCCCTCAGAACTGGGGAGGTTTGCCCAGTTCCCGGGCACAGAGCATGTGGAGGTGGGAGTTCACCTCCAGCCGCCCCAGGCTTGCAGGGGGTCTGGGGGGCGGGCGGGCTGCTGAGCACGTGTGAGCCCCGCTCTCAAGTGGACGCCCACCCCCCCTCCCCCGGGCTGAGTCTCCCTCCCTCCTGGTTCCCACGCCCTCCCGGGACATTGCCTGCCGCCTCCTCACCTGATTGGCCCCAGCCCCCCTCACTCCGCGGCCCTGCACAGCGGGTGGGCCACTTTGGGCACTGCCACGTGCAGATGGGGCCTTGGGCTCCCGAGGTACCTGTCGGAGGCCCGTCTCCAGGCCCCTGGGGCAGCCCCGCCCACCCGGCCGCTGGCCGCTCGTCGCCAGGAGCCCCTCCCTCTGCCCGAGCCCTCTGCTGGCCCCCCTTCTCCGTAGGTGGAGGGGTTGGGTCTAACTCGCAGCGGGTGGTGTGGCCCCTACAGCCTGAGCCGTCTTTGCAGCCACACTTCGCCTGCCCCCACCCTGTTCCTGCCCCGTTTCTCGTCACCTGAATATTCGGTGCTTTCCAGAAATGCTCCCCTTTCCTCCCGCCGTCAGGCAGTGCTGGGTCTGCCCTCCGCCGGCCGGCTGGCTTCAGACCCACAGCGAGCATCTTCTGTCCCCAGAGCCCGGCGCCTTCCCAGGGGTCTCGGGGCTCCACGCACCTCAGCACCTCTGGGCTCGTGTGATGGACAGGGCCTTCCTCCCTCGCCGAGCTCTGAGGGCAGGGCCCGGGCCTCGCCGTCCCCAGCCCCCAGGCCCCCCCGCCGCCCGAAGCCCCCGCCGCCGACCCCAGGCCCCACAGCCCCCGCCGCCCGCAGTCCCCGCCGCCGTCCCCGGCCCCCCCCAGCCCCCTCCGCAGCCCCCAGCCCCCCGAACCCCCGACCCCAGCCCCCCCCCGCCCCAGCGCCCCGCCGCCGCCCCCTGGCCCCGCAGCCCCCGCCGCCCGCAGCCCCCGCTGCCGCCCCCAGCCCCCGCCGCCCGCAGCCCCCGCTGCCGCCCCCAGCCCCCGCCGCCCCAGCCCCCCGCCCCCCCCGCCGTCCGCAGCCCCCGCCGCCCCAGCCCCCCGACCCCCCGACCCCAGCCCCCCCCGACCCCAGCCCCCGCGCCCGGCGCCCAGCACGGCCGGTGCCCCCGAAAGCCGTGAGAAGGAAGGAAGGAGAAAGCAGGCTTTGCGTGAACCGGATTCTGACGTTTAAGAGCCGAAGCAACGCGGAGCCGCCCTTGCAGGAGGGCGACGGCCGTGCCCTGTGAACCTGCGGCAGGTGGGCGGGAGCGGGGGGAGCGGGGCACCCCGGCGCCAATCCCGAGCCCCCGGGCTCCGACCGCAAGGCCGCCGCGGGCGGCTGTCACTGGCTTCCCACGCGGGGTGAGTGCCCCCCGAGGAGCCGCTGAGGGTGATGTGAGCCTCACCAGAGGCGCGAAAGCGGCAGGTGTTGCCCTGAAGGCAGCAGGTCAGGTGTGTAGTCAGAAAGCACTCACTCCAGCAAGTGGACGTGTCCGCGAGGAGAGGCGGCCGACCCCGGCTGATTTAGGGCCTGGTCCGTTCCACGCCCGGCAGAGGGGGCCGGGAAGACCCGTCCACGCCAGGGGGCCTGCGGGGCGCCGTGGTCAGCACGCTGTAAGAATTAAATGAGGCTTTCGCGAGCTCTAAGCTGACGCGGTGTTCGACCTTGCTGCCCACGCCAGCACGCCGTGCCGTTTATAGCCGCACACGTTTCGTGGCCCTCTTTTGAGCAGGAGAATGAGCCAGTTTGCAGAAGTTCTGCAAATGTCCCGGGGTCTCTGGTTGGCCGCAGGAGGGCGCGGCGTCTCCCGGGGCTTTGTGGAGCCGGGGGAGCCTCGCACGCGCTCATGGCCATTTTACTGGCGGGAGATGAAGCTGCCCAAACCCGTTCAGCTTAGAGAAAGGAAATACGTCCCACAAACCCGGTGTTAGAGCGCAGTGAGCAACGTGAAACGCATTACAGACCAGTTATGGAGGCCACCTCTAGAATCCAGTAATATCACCAGAATAGTCTTCTACCAATAGGTGTCAGGTGAGGCTGATACCAGCTTCTAGGGTGGAGGTTCGCGGTGGCCGTGCGGGTGAGGGGGCCGAGCTCATTTACATATGCAGCATGGGGCCGTTTTTATATGCGCCGCTCATTACATATGCACAGTCCATTACATATGCATATGTCATTAGATATGCAGAGTCCATTACACATGCACAGCTCATTACATATGCACAGGCTCTCACAGCCCCCATGCCCGTCTGCAGGGGCATCGTCGTCGTGTGCCAGCCACCCTGGACCGTGGGCCCCCGTGTGCCGCCCGAGGACTGTGGACCAGGCCCTGCCCTTTGGAACAGGGTTCATGTGGGAGAGACTCAGAATCACTCAATAAGTGTGTGGTAAACGGAATAAAATGAAATCAGCTTAACCCAGGACTAGGATGCGAGTTCCGTGACAGTCAGGGGACCGGGGTCCTGGCCAGGTGGCAGGGAGGGACCCGCTGGCGCCCGTGGAGCGTCCCTGACGGTGCGCATGGTCAGTGGCCGGGGGCGGCGAGGGGCGGTGCTGGGCGGAAGGGGCTTCTCCCTGGCGGGGGCAGCACCGGCAGAGTGTTTCTTAGGGAGGGACCGAGTGGCGTTTAGAACTCAGGAAAGGATGGCTTCAGGGTCGCACGTTGCTTTCTCGGCCCGGCGCACCCTCCTTGCCGCCCCGGTATTTGCCAGAAAGTCAGAGAAGCGCACCGAGGTTGGGACGGAGATGGCTCAAGTTCCCCTTGTGGGGGGACAGGCTCCATGTGGCCGCGGAAGATGTCCCAGGGCCGTGCACACATGGCGTTTGTGTTTCCCGTGGGCCGCAGCCCCGAGGCCCAAGCAGGGCCCGCGCCGGAGGGACCCCGCTATCACGCGGGGGCGCTGGGAACCGCGTCCAGTCTGAGGACTAAGGCGCCAGCGCCACTCGAATCGGGCGACGCGGGGGAGTACTTGTCGGATGGTCCTCACCTCGCTGGGGTCGCACCTGCGGACAGACAGCAGGTTATCGTGAGCGGGTCCGAGGGGGCCTGGTGGGCGAAGCGGGGGGCACTCTGGCGACATGGGGAGCAGCCGGCGCCCAGTCCATGGCAGCCCCGTGCAGCGGCCGAGCGACAGGGGGAGGCCGGGCGGCGCGGGAGGGGCGGGCACGGGGCCCAGGCCGAGGGCGCGGACACTGGCGGGAAGGGGGCCATCTCTGTTCTTGCACGTCTGTGGGACTCCAGGAACGTGCCAGCTGAGAGCCGGGCCCGAGGGCCGGGAAGGTCCGTGTCCAGCCCTGCGGGTCGTGGGAAAGGCTCCCGGGTCCTGCAGAAAAGACAAACCACACAGATGGTTCAGGCACCAGGCAAGGACTTGACGTGGGTGAGTTACCTTGATCCTCACACAGGCCTTTGGTCCCGGCGGCTAGACTCCTGTTTAATAGGTAAGGACACTGCGATGCAGAGAGGGTAAGTAACTTGTCCAAGGTCACACAGCAGGTGAGAGGCAGAGTGCGAAAGGAGATGAGTTTTTCATGATTTCCCTCCCTCCATCTTCCTTCCTCCCTCCCTTCCTGAGAAACAGAGAAAAGGAAACCATCTAAATCATTTTACTTGTGACTCTGACAGGCACAGCCGTGGTGTCTACACTCTCCGGGGACCCTAGCGGGCCGTTCTGACACGTTCTCCCCTTGCTCCAGGCGCCCAGTGATCGCTGGGGTTGACACACTGCCCGTCTTTGTGCTGCGTCCCTGATGTCCTGGGGGGTCTAGGAGGTCTGTCCTCGCCACTTGGAGCGCTTGAAAGCGCCGAATGAATCACGGCCTTGCCCTGGGGAATCGAGGGTTTGGCATGAATCAGTTGAACACCTTTTCTCAAAGAAGGGATAAGAAGCGGGGGGCTGAGGGGGACAGGCGGCATCACAGGCCCACAGACCTGGGAGCTTTCCAGCGTTAAAAGGAAAACCACAGGCCCAACGAGGTGTCACTCGGGCTAAGGCCCCAGGGCAGTCCGTGAGCCACAAGACTCAACACTAACCTGCCTGCGGTTTCCATCCCATGGACAGTGAGCTTTACTAGGCGCCGTGGGACTTCCGGGTCAGTCCCAGGAAACCGATGGAGCCCGTCGGGTCCCCCGGGGGAGGAACCCTGCTAATAAACACCTTTCTTCTTCTGCTCACGTCCTCTCGCTGCCTTTGCGAACCTTCCTCTCGTGCGGGTCAGCGGAGCCCCCTCTGCCTCCCGGGTGGCTGCTGCCCAGTCATGATTCACCTAGTGAAGCTGATTAGATCTTCATTTACGTGGCCGCATTTCATTTATTGACACTAATATGCTGTCGGGGAAAATTGCAAGACTTTGAAATGCGGACCGAACGACTAGTGTGGGGCGCCGGTCTGCCCCCACTGCGCGGGGCCCGTGTCCTTCCTTGTCCGTGGGCTATTTTACATCCCTGAGTTGTGCAGACTTAGAATAATGCCTGTAGAATTGCACATAAGTTGCATCTGGGGAACACAACTGGCTGGATATGGGCCAGTGTTTACTCACTTATAAGCTCATCTCAGAATTCCTGATTGCGGAGTGTATGTGTGTCAATCCTTTTACCAACTGTTATATCTTACTGGTTTCTTAGGAGCTAATTAGTTTAACAAAATCTCTGATGTGTGTTTTTTATAATTTTATGAGAGTAATAATTTTCCCTTTATACAAAAATTTTATCTTCCAAAAATATTTAGGTGAGATGTTTTGTGTGTGTGTATGTGGGGGTGTAATTTATCACACTCCTCAAATAACTGTCATCCACATAGTTCAACAAGTACTTGTAATTAGAGTCTGTACCACCTCACTTATCATTGCCATTCTGATGGTGAGTTTTATGTGTCAGCCCGACTGGGCTCAGGGACACCCAGAGAGCTGATCAAATGTTACTCCCGGGTGTGTCTGTGAGGTGGTTCTCGAATCGAGATTCACATATGATTCAGTAACTATAAGGGAGGTTGGTGGTCTGCCCTGTGGGTGGGCCTCATCTAATCTGGTGAAGGCCCAAATAGAACAAAAAGGTTGAGGAAGGGCTGATTTACTCTCTCTCCTTGGCCTGGGATGGCTGGCTTCTCCTGCCCTTGGACGTCGGAGTTAATGGTTCTCAAGCTTTTGGACTCAGACTGAATCCCACCGCCAGCTTTCCAGGCCCTGCGACTTAGCCCTGTAACCACGTGAGCCAGTTCCTAGAATGAAGCTTCTCTTCTGTATCTCTGTACATCTGTCTGTCTGCGTCTCTGTCTGTACATCCGTCTGTCTGCTTCTCTGTTTGTACATCCGTCCGTTTGCTTCTGTCTGTACATCCGTCTGTCTGCGTCTCTGTCTGTACATCCGTCTGTCTGCGTCTCTGTCTGTACATCCGTCTGTCTGCGTCTCTGTCTGTACATCCGTCTGTCTGCGTCTCTGTCTGTACATCCGTCTGTCTGCGTCTCTGTCTGTACATCCGTCTGTCTGCTTCTCTGTTTGTACATCCGTCTGTTTGCTTCTGTCTGTACATCCGTCTGTCTGCGTCTCTGTCTGTACATCCGTCTGTCTGCGTCTCTGTACATCCGTCTGTCTGCGTCTCTGTACATCCGTCTGTCTGCGTCTCTGTACATCCGTCTGTCTGCGTCTCTGTCTGTACATCCGTCTGTCTGTGTCTCTGTACATCCGTCTGTCTGCGTCTCTGTCTGTACATCCTCTCCATCTGCTTCTCTGGAGGCGCTGACTAGCGGAAGGCATGGATCACACGACAGGCAGGGGGAAGGAAGGACGAGCCGATCACTCCTCCAGCTCAAGCGTGGGCGCTAGCGGTACTGGGGTGATGCCATGGGGACACGGGACGCCCACCTCCTGTGTCCTGCCTTCTTTCTTGCATCAGACATAACATTCAATGCTCATCCTTGCCGTCGCTGTGTCTTTGGAGAAGGAAGTCTCCTCCGGCCTCTAGGGAAGGGGACCCAGATGCAGCCGCTGCCGCGGGTGCCCGGGTCTCGCGGCGGGTCCTCGGGGTCCCGGTCCACGTCTGTGCGAGGAGCTCCTCCAGCCCCAAGAGTGAGAGGTGTTGCTACCCACACGCCGGCCTACTTTCACCGTCTCAGGCACAAAAACTGTGACCAGTGCAGGCTGAGTCTCCCCTCTGGGGACCGTGGGCATCCGGAACATTCTGCGGGTGGTTACCTAGTACTGCAGGTGTCACTATCAAAATCGACACCAGAGGGTTTAATTGGATGGTAGAAACTGTTTTCGCTGGGGAACTGAGCGGCGTGCAGGATCACCGGCTGGCTCCGAGGATGGCTCCAACCCGGCCAGCCCTTGAGGTGGCCTGAGGTCAGCGAGTCCGGCAGGGCGAGCCCTTCGGGCCTCCGTCGGGGGCTGGACCCCGGTGGGCCTGCCCAGTCCTGCCTGCACCCCCGGCAGGGCACGGAGTCTTCACCCGACGGCACCGTGGACAGCTGTGCGAGGGGTCAGCACACCTGCGTCCTGGGGAGAATCTGGGTAAAGTGCTCGTGGACCGTGAGGCCGCCGTGGGCCACAGCTGAGACGTGATGCGTGGTGTGCATGCGTGGGACTCAAGGTTTGCACACTCGGCCGGCTTTGGTCTAACTCGCTTCCCTGTGTGTCCTGATCTTGCCCAAATCAGATCATCCCCTCAGGATGTGGCAGACAGCCCCGTCTTCCTCCGCAGGCCCTGGGGCTGTATCACTGTTTTAGTCTGGGCCTTTCTTAGGTGAGAAGTCTTTTTTTTTTTTTTTTAAATGTTTTTATTTATTTCTAGGGGAGAGAGAGAGACAGCTTGAGCAGGGGAGGGTCAGAGAGAGAGGGAGTCACAGACTGAAACAGGCTCCAGGCTCTGAGCTGGCAGTCAGCACAGAGCCCGACGCGGGGCTCGAACCCACAAACCGCGAGATCATGACCTAAGCAAAGTCGGACACTTAACCGACTAAGCCACCC